>NW_024081736.1:470261-586197 GCF_003009895.1 Hyaena hyaena
AAAAAAAAAAAAAAAAAAAAAAAAAAAAAAAAAAAAACATTAAAAAAAAATAAAGCACTGTACAGACAGGGAGGCAAAGCTCAGAAAGCTGCATGGTGAGGACATAGGACCTGAACCAGGTCTGTCTGGAACGCTGGCCCATTGACCACACTACAGAAGGGTTAAGGTGACTTTGGGGTCCTATGGAAGTTGCTCTTCTGGCTACCAAGGGGGGGTGGGGGCATAGGCAGCCCACCCAGCCTCTCATGTTCCCTGCAGGTGTATTGGCAGAGACAGGACCATGGGGTCCAGCGGGTGTCCCACATTCCCCAGATGATCTCTCAAAGGTGCCCAGTCCACATTCCCCCATCCCACCTGCTCCTTAATGGCGATGTTCATCAAGTCCAGCCTTTGTCATGTTCTAGGAGGAAAATGAGCTTCCCCTTGATCTGTCAAGGACAACAAGCTTCCCCCTCCTCCTAATAGCACATAGTAGGAAAGAACTGGGCTGTGAGTCAAGGAGTTTTGAACTCACCTCCCCACTCTGTCACATAATCTGGGAGTATGAGCAAGTCCCACAACCGCCCATTTGCAACACTCTGTAACAGCCCTTCCTTCCTAGCATCGTTGAGATTAGGTGGACCAATGAGTCCTACATAAGCAAGCTTGATAAATAAAGACCCGTTCCCTCTCTCCCTCTGTTCCACATCCCCCTCCTCACCAGTTTCACCCCAAAGTTGAGCCATCTTGAAACAAAGTAGGAGAAAGTTGGTGCATGGGCCCCATCATCCACACACCTGCAGGGCACCCGCTTGCTCCTAGGAAGCTCGTCTGCACACTGGGACACGGAAGACAGATTACAAAATGTCACCAAGTCACCACCCTTTAGTGTATCTACCCTCTTTGCAATGCGACATTGACCTTCCCACAGGAAGAGTGTCCCAGGAGGCTCCCTCCTCTGCCCCTGAAATCGGGGCTGACCTGTTGGCTTGCTTTGGCCAAGAGACTGTACAGAAGCAACAAGGCACCAGGTCTGAGCCTGGGCCTCAAGTGGCCTGGAGCACTTGCATTTGCTCTCTTGGGACTCTGCTGCTGTCATACGAGTAAGTGTGGGTGAGCGTGTAAGATGAGAGACCCGTGGCCCGGTCACCCCATCACCCTAAAAACTGCCCCCCTAACCGGCCAGCCCCAGCCAAATGGCCGGCTGAGTGCAGATGCATCAGCAAGTCCAGACAAGATGAGGTGTGTCTGACCCAGGTCTGCTGACTGCCAGACTTGTGAGTAACAACAACAGTTTATTGTTTCATGACACCGAGTTTGGGGTGGTTTGTTACACTGCACCGGCTAACTGATGCAGAGGCTTTCTCTCCTCCAAGCTGACTGGCAGCTTGGGCACAGACGGCAGGTGTCTGAGACCACATTCTTGGTGGCACCAAGCAAAGGCGCCATTTGGGAGCAATGCAAAGGACGGCAACAGAAAGCTTCTCTGTGGGCTTCTCTGTGGGCTGCACGTCACAGAGAGCTTTTCTGAGATGAATCCAGGCAACTGGAATAACCTGGCCTCACCTCTGCCTCTCTTAACATGGCTCAGCCTTCCTCTGACTCCTGCGGCGCTGGGGAAATTCTGCCGCTTCGCTACTGGGCTCCCCACCCCAGCCTTGAATCAACAAATGGACTGACTCACTACCTTACGGGAGGCCCGCAGGCTGAACACCCTTGGGGACCAGGAGCAGAAAGGGTCATTGAGTCATTCCACTGCTACAGGCTGTTTCCCTTTGCAAATGCCTATTTTCTCAAGTTTGCTGCCACCCCAGCCAGAAGGGGCTGCAGAGACGCCCACAGGGAGGAAGTGACAGTCTGCTGGCTATTTCATGGCCCACAAAGGAAGAAGGAAAGAATACTAGGTGTCTCCAGGCCTGTACTTCAGGTTCATGATCTCACTCTTTGACCCCTGCAAGAGGCAGATAGGCCTCCCAGACAGCCAAGGAAGGCCTTCCTGACCACCAGGAATGAAGTGGCATGATTCAAGATGCAATCAAAACAGAAACAGCCCTTGACCGGAAAACAAAAACCAGAAGACCCAGCAACCTTCAAGTATTTTCCCTTGATGAGGGCTTGGATGCCTCTTTAAAATATTAAAAACTCAAACATTAAATGCTTTCAAAACGCTGTCTTACTTGGGTGCCCCTGCTTTGCCAGGGTGTTAAGAATGTGTTTAGCCTGCCCACTAGACAATCCAGCTTCTAGAGAATGCTTGCGTGCAGCAGAGGTCAGAGCTCCTGGGATTGACTCCACACTTCATCCACCCATGTGCCAGTCATCATCTGCAGACTCTGAAAAGGTGATTCACAAAGACGAACATGTCCCAAGCTCCTGACCTCACACGCTCCAAGGTCCCATGGGGAGGGCGTGCAAACAAGTAGTCACAGCATGAGTGGTGGGTACTGTGGGAGCCCTGGAATGACAGAGCCAATGGAGGTGTGCCCGGAATGTGGAAGGTCCCACAGGGAGGGAGCCCACATGGCTTCCCAAGCACACACAGGGGTCCGCAAGGAAGGAGGGCAGTAAGGACAGAGAAGGAAGGGGACAGCGGCCATGTGGAGTCTCTGTTCCCGTCCCCATCTCGGCCCCAGGCTCCTCCGTTCTGGCTGCCTTGAGCATCCCTGAGCTCCAAACCTACCAGAACAAACTCAACACAATATCTTTTCCTCATAAGCTCATTTCTAAGAATTTCTAAGGGGGGAAAAAAGCATTTCTCAGACTCATAGCACTTTTGCTGAAGCACTAAGGCTTTAAAATCTGTAAACAGTAGGATATAATTAAATGCAAATGCAGGGCCACATTTAAAAATTAATCTTCTATAATTAATTAGTAATTTAAAATATTCTGGTAAATGATACTTAAATGGCACAGAATTATCCTAGCTCTGAGTGATAAAGTCGCCTACTAAAGATTTACCATGTTGGAGTAAGAAATATTTGCATATATCATGTGGGACAACAGAACACTGAGATTACTTCATTTTCCTTTGCTATAAATGTATTTAAAAAGCACAGTCTTTATATTCAAATTGTTGGAGCAAACTCACTTGCTGCAGCAAACTCTGAGAAGCAATTGATTCAAAGCCAGGAGTTAACCCAGCCTGTGCTTCTAGTAAGGATTAAATTGGCCTCCAGCCACACTCCTTGCCGGGGAAGCCAGTCTGAGCAGGGTTGAGGAGGGATTTGGGGGAGTAGCCATTTCCACCCTTGTCCCTTCTATTCGCCTGTGCCTTGCAATCTGGGTGAAAGATGACACCCAGTCCCAGAGCAATGGGGAGCGGTCCTACCAATAGGCTGTTCCCCTCACTGTTTTTTCTCTCATCCTTCTAACTACAGAAAGAGATCACCGAGATCTGGCAAAAGGTAACTGCCACCTGCTGTAACCATCACTTGCCATTTCTTTCCCATCATTGCAATGCCTCCCCCAGACTGCTCTGCCACCAGCAGCGCCTTTATCCTGGTTTGCGTGTGTGTGCACGCACGCACACATTTATGTATAGGTGAGGGGAGGGGGACGGGGAGCTGCCTGTTAGGCTGTGCTCGTCTGAAGGTCTGCTTGTACCAGCTATGTGGCTGGTCAGCCATTTCACTGCATCAGCCTATGTCTGTGTGTGCATGTGTGTGCACATCTGGGCACACATGTCCAGTCTCCCACATTGGCCTGCATTGCTGCTTATGGTCAATCCTCTACCAACACACTCACCTCTCTGTACACTGCTCCCCACTCCCCTGTGCCAAAGCTGGGCCTGGGAATGTCCACCACAGGGGCACCGCTGCCATTCACCAACCCACCCAGTCCAAAGGCAGGGTTCTTAAGCAAACTTCAGCCCTCTCAATAGCAGAAGGCCAGGGGCCTTGCTAACAAGCTGGCCAAGGACTTGAAGACAAGTTGAAAGGCTTGAAGGCACACACAAGAAAACCTAGCTTCGAGCTCTTTCCATTAGAGTAAGAAATATAAAATATCTATGCATTTACTCCCTCAGCAGCCATTTTGGGCCAGCCTTGTGCTGCTCTTGGAAGATACAAATGCGGACACCATCCAGTCCCTGTCCACAGGGGCTTGCTTTCTTGTGGGAGGGACAGGAGGCCCAATATCTTCAGGCCACACCGAGCTGGACAGTGTGTAGGCTGCAGGGACCTGCTGGTTGTTCTGTCTGCCTCAGGAACTGTGAGCAAAGAGCGGCAACCCTTCTCCAAGAGTGCACAAATGTTTCACATACTTTGTTTCTTACTCTTTCCAGCAAAACAGAGAGGGAAAGGAGAGGAAGAAATGAAGAGAATACAAAAGGAAAGAGGGAGGCCCAAGTCCATCTAGAGGCAGAGGCACACAAATAACAAAAAAAAAAAAAAAAAGAGCTGAAAGAACAAAGTCCTGGAGCACCACATCCCCACCTCCAGAGGAATCCTCAGTGGATGAGAGCCCTGGGGCATGCCGCCGAGAGCAGCCACTGGGATGTCCAGCACGACTACAGTCATGGTGTGTAGCCACAATATTTGATATCATGTCAGGTCTCCAGGAGGAGACACCACCTGTGTCCCCAGCCAGCACATGATATGGCTCCTGATCTGTAGTATGCACCCAATCTGTACTACATGGATGGGTGTTTAGGTGAAAGGATGGATAGATAGATGATAGATAGATAGATAGATAGATAGATAGATAGATAGATAGATAGATGATAGGAGAACAGATGGATGGAAGGTTGGATAGAGGGATGGATGGAGGGATGGAGGGAGGGAGGGAGGGAGGGATGGATGGATGGATGAATGGATGGATACATGCATGGACAAACTGATGGACACATGGACAGATGATAGACAGATGGATGGAATCTCCTCCAGGAAGATGAGATAAAGCCCAGAACCAAAACTGAGTGTGCCCTAGAGGTCTCCCCATCAAACCTGGCATGAAGAAGAAGGGACACTAAGACATACATACCCTTCTTGGCACTGGGGCCGTGGTTATAAAGTGCACTGTAAGCTGTTAGCCTCAAAGACCCCAAAAAGGACACCAAGAACAAACTAGTCCCGAAGTTTAGACCCCCACCTTAGATAAGGGACCCCTTCCTGCTACCCCAGCCTGAGCCCCAGCCACTCTCCACCCTGTACACACACTGCTGCAACCACATGATGCACACATCCCTGAAAACACAGGGGCTCTCCAGACCTCTGTCCCCCAGCATCCCCTTTGGCCATGGAGTTCATGAAGGCTCATTCCTGTAGACTCAGCCCCAGTGTCACCTACTCCAGGAAGCATCCCTGGCTGTCTGGCCACCCCCATCTCTCCCTGGCCAGAGGGCATTGCTCCATCCTTGGCACTCTCACAGAACCTGGTCCACACCTCTGCTTAGGCAGGCAAAGGAGTCTGTTCACACCTCTCTCCTCCCCTCCAAGCTGGGAGCTCCCAGGGACAACAGCCTCAGTGCCCAGCACAGAACTTGCACAGCACTCAGGCTCATTAAATTCTAGAGAAATGAAAGACAGAACCCACAGATGGAAGGGTGAAGGTTCCAAAAGCCACAGACGGGATTCCCAGGCAAAGACTCTGCCCTTGGCCTCCCCACAGCCCTGGAGTGAGGAGAGGACACTCACATCCCCAACCTCCTGGCCACAGGTGTTTCAGGCTGACAAGCTACATGAGGACAGCAGCATAGCGGGTATCACTATGAAGCCTCACTTAGCAGCCAATGGTCTACAGACATAGCAAGGCCTAGCTGAGGACAGAATGAGTCCAACTCATCGAATTCAAAAAAGTGCCACCTACCCTTACTCAGAGCTCCAATGGCAAATCCAGAGCAGAACAGGCCCTTCAGGAGGAAGGATTCTCTATGGCCTGTGCCCTGTGCAGTCTCCAAGGGCACCCCACAGTGGGCTCCAGGTCTGGGACCAGGGGACCAGAGTACCGTCACCCCTAAGCCCAGTTTCCCCAAGTGATTGTATAGACTGTGATAAAAAGATCTAGGGGCGCCTGGGTGGCTTAGTCGGTTAAGCGTCCGACTTTCGCTTAGGTCATGATCTCGCGGTTCGTGGGTTCGAGCCCCGCGTCGGGCTCTGTGCTGACTGCCAGCTCAGAGCCTGGAGCCTATTTCAAAGTCTGTGTCTCCCTCTCTCTCTGACCCTCCCCTGTTCACGCTGTCTCTCTCTCTCTCCTAGAAATAAATAAAAATATTAAAAAAAAAAAAAGATCTAAGAGAAGGGAATGTGGACTCAAGAAGGAGTGATGGGAGGTGAGGGGATCTTGGGGTGGGGCCTGTTATATGAGCCCACACCCCACCCCATGGCCTTGGCCTGCTTGTACTGCTGCCACCCACCCACTACCAAGGCCAGACTCCCCAAACCCACAGCTCCCAGTCAGGGTAGCTCCTTGTAACGTGGGATCACAGAGAGGCCGGTGGGACGTGAGCCCCCAGGCTGAGCCCCCACGGTGAACGCATGCATCCTGGGCGCTGGACAGAGACACGGCTCCCAATGCAGCACGTGGGCAGCCTGGCAAGTCCCAGACCGCCAAGTCCATGTCATATAGAATTTGTTGCTAGCGACAGTGAAAGTGCCGCCTTCCCAACAGATTCACATGTGGCAAAAGGTAGAAGATTCAGGCAGACCCGTCTTCCTCCCTCCTCCCATGAGCCAGGCTTTTTGAGTGGGGGAAGAGAGAAATTCCAGCTAGCCGGGAGAGCAATATGCCCCACTCTTACCGTGGCTCACATGCACCAGTCCTGACTGAGTACAATATCCACATGTCGTCAAAAGCTGTGGGGCTCTCAGGCCATTCACTGCCCCATAACAGTGTTTTGAGTTTCATAAAATTTAGGACATGTCCTGGCAGTGGATCAGCCTTACGAACACCTTCTGTCCTTGTCATAACAAACAAGAGGTGGGGTCGGTCTGCTCAAAAAGCCCAAGCAATGCCTCAGGCAGTGAATGAAGGTTTTGTGCAGTGATGGCATCCCCAGGTCTTTCCCAGAGGACCTCCTGGGCTAGCCAGCCATACAGGTCACGATCACCTTCCTTCCCCCACTGCGTTTAGTAGATGCCCTAAAATTCTTTGAGCATAAGCACCCTAGAAACCTCTGCCAGACCTGGGACAGAGGCAGTTGAAACACATCCCCCCACATGAAGGCAGCACGGCCACATTTTACCTACTACCGTCACTATAACACTTGTCTCATCCCAGCAACACGGCAGATGGGGACCCTGGAGTGGCTCAAATCTGGATTTGACTCCTGCCCCATCACCCGGTGGCTACTTGTGTGACCTGAAGCCAGTCATTTAACTTCCTCAGCTCCACTTGCCCCGTTTGCAGAGTGTAAGAATTTGGGAAAGCACACAAAGGGCCAGGACCATGGTGGGCACCCAGGAAATGAAGCCCCCCAACCCCCACCCCAGGCACATGAAATCGAAAACCAAGACTCTGACCCGCTGGAGCTGAAGGCAACAAAGCCAGGTGCTGTCCTTCCCCACGGTCTCTGGCCCACTCCCTGGGGCTTGTCACTCTTGCCTATCATTCAGAGTAGCCACTCCTGGGGTGTCCCCAGCTCTGCAGCACCCGGCAAAGCAAAGATATTGTGAATAAGGTTGGGAGGGTGGGGGGTGGAGAATCAACAAGGCAACAGGCCAAAGCCAAGCCAAGTATTTCCAACACTGCAGAAGTTTGCATAATTATCCACTTGGAAATAATATCTTTAGGCCAGTCTTGTTGGTGTTGTAAATCCTTGCAGGGCCTAGAAACCGAGTAAGGGCTGAATGCATCCGGAAGGGATACAATGAATATGTAAGCGAAAGAGAACCAATGTTTCCTGAGAAGCTATCTATGTACCAAATGCTTTACTGTCACTCTAGTCTCCTTCGTCCCTACTTTACAGATGAAGAAACTGAGGTCTCACTGGTGAGGCAAATCACCCAAGGTCACAAGGAAACTAAGCAGAGGAGTTGGGACTTGGCCCCAAATCTGCTGAACTCCGAGGCCAATACTTTTCCCACTCCCAAGCTTAACAGCAGAGCAGTGACAAGGCAGAAAGAAAGCAAGGAGAGGAGGCCAGATATGGACAAGAAGAGAGATGGAGAAGCCCAGCAACACGATTAAGCAGACACCATCACCGGAGCAGACTCCGGCCAGGGGAATTTAGCAAGGAAAAAAGCTTTCCTATGAGCAGACACCGGCACATACGCTGCTGGGAACATTCTGAGAAAGCTTGGACGCATTAGTGCTGATCCTGGGCTGCCCATTACTGGCCTGAATCACTTCCTACAGGGAAACATGTTCCCAAGAAAATGCCGAGCGCCGACATGACCTCACAGCCCGGCTGACCACCAGCGTGATCCGGGCACTGATTAAGCCAAGAGCGGCGGGGCTGCTGGCCAACTGCACCAAATTAAGCGTTCTGAATTTTAAGTTCTCTAGCGGTGGGCTTCGTGCTGGTTCCTGATGCATAAGGTAGCATTTTGAGTAATAATTAATTAGAGGGGAGAGCAGAATAGGCAAGCAAAATACATCAAATGGAATTAGTATAATTCTGCCTTTCTCTTCATTTTCCTTTCAATCAGAGAGAGCCAAGCAGGTGACTGGGGTTGGAGAGGAAATCGCAGAGAGCATTTGGGCATCTGGTGACCCCTACAGTCCACCCCTACTCCCAGGCACACCACACCCCCAGCACAGCCCCAGGCCCCAGAAACCAACCCAGGCCAGAGAGGCACCTGCTCTGCCATCAGACCACCAGGGCTGGCACCATCAGCCAACTCAGAGAGTATTTCTAGTTGTCTGTTCTCAAGTTACTAAATTCTTTGTTAAAGTGGTGGGCCCTGTCTTCATCAGAAGGTCCTAACCCCTAATAGAGGTGTTAAAAAAAAAATCACTGATTCGCCTAAGCACCAAAACTACAAGCACGTGCACCAAATAGCATTTGAGATTATGCAACCAACACCTCCTCCAGGTGCTAACAAACACCAAGGCAGAGCTGCCCACCTCTGAAGAAAGCTGGAAATTTATTTTATCCCTAGAGGCTTACACATGTCAACAAAGAGAGGAAAATTAAAACACCACCACCACAAACAAATCACAGGCTGGGTTTGGCCTCAGGTATCCCTGGGAGGAACTTATAAACAGGCTTCCCGCCAGCTGCCCCCAGCCTCTCAGTGTCTATGAAAGCCTTGGGTCACCTGTCTGGGACCAGTCAGAGCCAGGTTGTGCTCGGGGTCTCTTTCTGTGGGCACAGTGCCCAAGAGTCCCCGCGTCCATTTTGGCCTGCACGAGCGGACTGCACCTGACAGCCACCTGAGCCACCCCACAGCACCCTGGGGAGAGGCTCCTACAGCCCCTGGCCCCACCACCTACCTCGTTGATGAAGGAGTGGGCCCCCTGCGGGCTGAGCAGAAGGATGGCTCGGCGTAGTGTGTCCCGGTAGCGGTTCAGCTCCTCTGTCTTCATGGTGGTAAAGAGGCTGGTGAACACGTGGCTAATGTTCTTGTCCACCTTTTGTAAAGAGACGTCAAGGCCCAGCCGCGAGGCCTGATCCAGAAAGCTTTGGAGCCCACGGATATCTGAGCAGTGGAGAAGGGGGAGGAAAGAACGAGCTTTAAGCAGGAAGGGGTCTAACTCCAATGCTCCCCACCCCACCCACCCCAGGTATAGGCCACTGCCGTGAGCCATGGCTCACGTCTGCCACAGTGACCACTGAACAGAGTTGGAAAACACATACACATCTCTTTGGCCCCAGGGTAAGTGTCTCCACCGTGAGAGCATTCCCTGCCATCCAAAAGGACCTGTGGCCAGAAAGCCCTTTGTGATGACTTCCCTTTCTCTCCCTATTGCTTCCACCCAATGGGGGCTAAAGTTCTAGCAGTTCTATCCTCAAGACTATGTGGGGCAGCAGTCACTGGCCCAGGCCTCCAGTTCCCTGCACCTACCTCTGCGCTCACCGCTCAGGCTCTTTGACCCTCAGCAGTGAGCTAAGGCCACTGCCTGCCCTGACAGAAGCCAGCCCAGCCTCGGCCCAGCTCTAAGCCCATGACTGAACATCCTGTCCTCACACCCCAGCCCTGAGGCCTGGGACCCTGTCCTGTTCCAGGGGCCTGATTTCCCTGGATCAAACTCCTCCTTTGCTCTCCTACCAGCTGGGGTAACGCTGCCCAAATCCAACCTGAGTTTCACACTCTGGCTGGTTCAAGGGTGAGTGGATGGTCCAAGGTGGTCTACTGAGCACCATCCTCAGACTCTGGTGGAGCATCCAGGAGAGAGGCCGTCCCTTTCCTCTGTGGTCACCAAGTGGCCAGGATGTAAGCCTAGGACAGGAGGGGAACAGGGGGATCTGGAACAAATTACTAGGGAATGAGCATCCAGAAGGAGCTTGGAGCCCAGTTCTATCACCTATTGGTGCAAATCTACTCCTGTGAGGGCCACGGTGCTGATTTTTTTAACTAGGGCCCAAAATCTTCTCTCTGCAGCCGCCTGCATGAGCCATCTGGCTTCTCCAAAGAGAGACCATGGAGCCAACTCAGAGGCAAGCAAGTACAAGAGTGACACCCAGGCCTGATGATGTCATTGAAGCCTCTGTGCATCTGTGAATTCAGCTTCCCCTGGGGTTTTCTATGAGCCAAAGAATACCCTTTCTTGCCTAAGCCAACTTGGTCAGGATTTCTGATACTTGCGGCCCAAAGTCTCAACCCATCGGCCACTTTCTCAAAGTCTGGCATGTTTTCTTCCTCTGGCCTATGTGTGTATTCCAGGTCCCAAAGGTAAGTCCATGCCTGAGCTGGACACTCCTCAGGACACTGTGGGCCTGCCCATGTCACATGAGCCGCTCTCTCCCAGTGGCTGGGATGCCCAGGGGCCACCACAGGTGAACCCTGGCCCCTCCAGTCCCCCAGAATCAAATTCACAGTAAACAGTGTTAATTCAACCAGACTGCTTTTCCCAACCCATTCCTCTCCCAGACTTTCACGTCATGCCCACTCCACAAACTACTTGAACTTGCCAGGCACCATGCACACTGCTACAGAGGACCCTTGGCTGCCCACCTTGCCAGGATGACAGGCCCACTGGTATGTCTAGTCCCAGTTAGACATAAAAAGAGCGGTCACGGAAACCCAAACACAGTGCCAGGGAGACCAGGGTGCCATGGCAGTCATGACTGGGTGCTGGGGGGAAATGTGCAGGGGGTCCCTACTTCCCACCATGGCAGAAGCCCTGGAATAGGGCTCTGGGAGAACACCATGGACTCTGACACTCAGAATTTTGGACAGTTTCTTAAACACCTAGGCAAATCCTCCATCCACTTTGTGCCTCAGTTTGCTCATTTGTAAACTGGGGATGAAAGTTTCTGACTTCCATTGTCATAGGACTATGAGGAATCATAATTCTTCAGGGTCCCAGCTGCTTGTGTCTCAGGGGCCAGCACCTAGGAGGCACAGGAGCCAACCTCCCAATGGTTCACAGGGAGGGTACGGTAGTATCCCAGTAAGAGCCTGGAGAGCCTTTCTAGGGATGGCAAATGCGTGTCAAATATGCAATCCTGTGGCACCTGGATTCAAGTCCAGCCATGACCTCAGCTGGCTTTGCCCATTGGCACCCTGACCCCTGAAGCACAGACATTTACCCAGAGCTGTTTGCCTGCAGTGCACGGGGTCCCAGTATCCCCCATGCATTGTCACACAGGAAAATGGTGCCAGGCAGTAGGTCAGGCTCTCTTCATCAAGCCCCCGCCCCCTCCTCCAAAGCTACAAAGTATGAAAAGGTAACTGACAGAGATCCTGCCACAGCACCAGGGGCTCCCTACACACAGGCCCCTGGCTGTCAAAATCCCTCAGATTCCCAGGGAGGCCATGCAGTCCTCACAGCCTGCTTGGGTCTGTAGAAACCTGGAGCCCCAAAGCCTCTTGAAGGAGAAGCTAGAAGAAGTTTTTAAGAAGTCCTCTTAACCAAACAGAGGGAATGGCTCAGGGCATGGCAACAGGTGGAGGGGACCCTCAACTAAAAAACTCGGTCAACCCCAGCCACTCCCTCTCCTGAGCACAGCACAACTCACACCTGCCAATGATAAGCTTGAACATCTCAGCCTAAGCAGACACTCATGACCAGCTGCCGCTCCCATGCTAGGCAGGCACAGCCTTCTATCTGTGTCCAGGGTGCTCTCCCCTGGATCTGGGCTGTTCAACAGAGCAGCCACTAGCTACATGGGTCTGTTTAAATGTAAACTTAAATTCACTGAAATTAATACAATTCTACCTCAGTTCCTCAGTCACACTAGCCGCATTTTAAGTATGTAACCACCACATCTGGCCAGTGGTTACCATACTGGATGGCACATACAGACATCATATACAAGGTATCATTGCAGAAGGTTCTATTGTATGGTACTGCCTGAGAAATGATCTTTTAACCAGCACAGTGTAAATGATGTTCCCAAATATGGGAGATTAACTGCATTATCAGGCCCCTGGTAATGGCCTCCCTATTCTTGTGCCTTGTGCTCTGTCACTTTGAAGACCCTTCAAGCTCCTACTCTGGGACACATGACCTACTTTGACCTGTAAGACAGCTGTGACTTGGTGTAAGCAGAGCATCTGGGCCTTCTGTTTCCACTCTTGAGGATGCCACACCATGAGAACACCCCTGGACTGGCCTGCTGAAGGGGTGTAGACACACATGGAGACTCAGGTGGGCCCCCAGGTAGCCACCCTCAGCCACAAGTCAACCACATCCAGCTACTAGAGCGAGCCTAGAGCAGAGCTGCCCAGCTGATCTACAGACTCACAACAAATAATACATAGCTGTTGTTCTAAGCCACTAAGTCTTAGGACGGTTTGTTTCTCAGCAATAAAAGGTCCTGACGGAGCAAATTGATCAGACGTCTTTATCTCATATAGCTTACGATAACTTCAATGAAAAGAACAGGGCTTATGTCTTAAAAGTAGCCCCACACACAGCTATCCAAGGCACTGCCTAGTTAGGGGTGCGCGTGAGACAGTTCAGCCGAGGTCACAGCCTCTGTGGCCCTATCCCTTCACCTGGACACCAAAAGCCTCACTGCCCCCATGGCTTCATCTGACCCAGATCTGAGCACAGCTGACAGAACACTGAGAGCTGGCTGGGACAGGCATGAAGGTAGCACCCTCAAACCCCTATCTACCAGCTCCCACTCCTCTTCCACACCTTGCAAGGCCATCACAAGTCTTTAAAGTCACAGAGCGGCACCTGGGTGGCTCAGTCGACTGGGCGTCCAACTTCGGCTCAGGTCATGATCTCATGGTTTATGGGTTCAAGCCCTACGTGGGGCTCTGTGCTGACAGCTCAGAGCCTGGAGCCTGCTTCAGATTCTGTGTCCCCCTCTCTCTCTGCCTCTTCCCCGTACTCTCTCCCTCCCTCCCTGCTCCCCCCTTCTCTCAAAAAATGAATAAACATTAAAAAAAATTAAAGTGGCAGAGACTAGCCATGTCTGCAGAGGCATGCTTTCTGCATCTGCACATGAGCACATGCACAATGAGGCCTCCCGCAGGGCTGTGTCCATGCCCTTGGGTCCATGAGGCCAATAGGGTTCTAGAGACCCCACACATCATGCCAGCATGGCGAGTCCTCCCAAACTGGGGGAAAAGTCCACTGAGATCCCTTCCCTGAGGTCCCCCTGCCTGAAACCATCTCAACCTGTCAGACTGTTTCACTTTCTTAGGGAACAGGAGGTACCATTGCGTTCAGGCAACCACCCTGGGACCCCTAAGTACACACAAGGACACGCACACAAGGAGAACGCAAGTCATCAGAGCTCCTGCACACCTTCAGCTGCTCTGCTTCTGCCAACTGTTCTGAACAGCCCCAGATGGGACGGAGGCATCACAGAGAGTTTAAGCTCCCTGTCAGCAGCTGGCTCCTTACCCCTGGAGCAAGCGATACAGGCTGAAGGCACACCACTCCCCAGGGACCACAGCCCCTGGCTATAACTGCCTGCTCCCACTTGGCTGAAAAGGTCAGCTCTCAGCCTCTGAAGCTCTTATTCAGCTACACATGGCGAGGGCTGGGGGCAGAGCAACATGCAAGGGCTCAAGCTAACTTTGCAGCCCTCCTGACATTACCCAGGAACGGGGCCAAGGAAGCCCACTTCTCCAACACAAGTCCTGTTCTCCCTACAAGAGACTGGGTTTGCAATGCCCCCTGCCCCCATCCCCCCAAGAAATCCAGCTGTTCACTGCTGCTCCACAGGAAGGGGGAATCCTTCAAGAAAGTAGACTAGGGACCGAGCTGGGCTACTCCCACTGGCACCCCAGGAGCCCCTTGGCTCCCACGGAGTTCTGGATCTTGGACCAGTTCCTCCCCTGCAAGGTCCCTGTGCATAATGGCCAGCTCAGGCACCACTGCTGGTGCAGGTCCTCCAACCAGACCCACTCCCACTGGGGAGGGAGCTGATGGGATCATATCCCCAGCCCCATCCCAGAAAGGGAGGGAAGAGGCAAATGGCCCACAGCTCTCCAAGGCCACAGGAGAGGCATGAACCACGGAAGAGGGCGTCATCACCCATCAGACAGGGAGAAGCTCCCAGGAGAGGCATCCTGCTCCCCAGAGAAAAGAAACAGAATAGGGAACACAGGCAGGTGCACTCCTATGAGGAATGTGATAGACAGTGCCCCCCCCCCCCCCCCCCCGGTGCAGGCCTCAGCTTCTTTGGCCCACCCATGGGCTCTCGGGTCTTTCTAATACCCGAAACTGAACAAGCCATCCAACAGACATCTATTCATTCCTTCTTTTCTCCTATGTTCACGGAGAGCTTTCTCCATGTTGGTCTCTCTCCTAGGTGCTGAGAAACAAGAATGAATGAGCCCACGGTGTTCCTGCTGTCAAAGAACTTATATTTCAGGCACTGGAGAACAGACCGGAACAAATAAACACCATGCTAAATAGATAATTTCCAACAGTGGTAAGAGCTCAGAAGAAAATAGATGTTGGCCTGGAGGGAAACCACAGGAGGTGGGGATGGGAAAAGCCTCTGCGAGGAGCAGCAGTGAAAGGAGACAGCTCTGGAAACCTCTCCTAGAAGAACGCTGCAGACAGAAGAAACAGCTTATGGAAAGTTCCAGAATGAGGCATCTGTGACACCACAGGAAGAGTGCCTTTCTCACCTCACGATGGAGACCAGGAATAGGGAGGACCAAGAGGCCCAAATTGGAACTGTAAGGAAAGGAAGCTGGGGTCCCACAAATGGAGAAAGGAGAGACACAGGTCCCAAGTGCCCCAGTCCTCGACCTCCTTCCCCAACAGACCAGCTTCCTAATTGAAGGCCCTTGTGCCCTCTGGTGCGTCCGCATCACTCACCTCTCCGCCCACTGCCACCCACACCATGCTGCTCTAAAGCTCATGCCCACATCGTCAGCAAATGGGGATCCTCCTCTCTCTTCATAGTCCCCAGTGCCCAGCCTGGAGCACCAGTGCGTGAAGGCCTCTCCACCCTGGGCTTCCAGACACTGTGTGCTCCTTATGCTCTCACTGTTTCCCAGTCCCACCCACTCTTGCCCCCATTCTCAGATACTGCTTGGCTTCCCTCTGGCATCACCCACTGGTAGTCTGGGGGGAAAAACATCAACACCAGACCCTAATTCATCCCCACAACCCCTTCCCAATTTCAGGTACCATCAATACCTTCCCTGGGACTTCGGTCACAGACTCCTAAGAGGTTCCTGTGACCCCGGGGTCTTCCCTTCCAATGCCTCTTCCAAGATGGTTTCTAAGTTCACATCTGCTCACAAAAGAGCGTGCCTCTAAAACTTTCAGTGAATAACACAACTCTATTTTAAAGTTGCCAAGAAATTAACATCCTCAAAAGCATCAATCAATCACAAACAAACAAAAAGCCTTCTAGAAACTCTACTATTGTACATAAAGAAACTCATACACCTTAGCCTGTGCATAAAAGACTCTCTGGCCCTAAACACCTGCTTCTCTCACCACCACCAGAAACCATTTGCCTCAACTCCAGGAAAAGGAGCATTTTGCCCTTCCCTGGACATTCCCCCACACACACATACATGTATGCACGTACCACATACACATCCAATGCGCACACACACATGTACACACACACCACGCCACACACATGAGTGCATACTTTGCCTGGCACTCCCAATTGGAAAATGACACAGTCCCACTCTTCTGTCAAAACCCAGTGAAAGTCATACTCCCCTCAGAGTTTCAAAACTCACGGACATCAGAAGCAGAAACTAGGGCTTTCTCATTTCTCTCTCCCATCTCCAGGCTCGGTGCCTAGCACAGGCTCAGGGACAGTAGAGTTTGTGGAATCAAATTGAACCAGAGCGAGGACCAGCTTGAACGCCCTCAAGCCCTTCAGCAACCACACAAGGTCATGAGCTTGGTGAAGCACAGCCATTGGAAAGGAACTGAAATTGGACAAAAGGTTTTTTTTCCCAAAACCTGAGGTTGTAGCTGTGACTATCCCACCACTCCTTCTGGAAAAAAAAAAAAAAATCAGATAATGACAGATATTATAAATTCTTTCTTTCTGAAAAGTAATTGAAACAAAAGAACCCATTTCAAATTGCTTCTCCTACTATTTTCAACTTCTGAGAAAGGTCCAAGTGCTGAGAGTACTTATAAGAATATTTTACCATCTAGGGGGCACCTGGGTGGCTTAGTCGGTTAAGCGTCAGACTTTCACTTAGGTCTTGATCTCGCGGTTCGTGGGTTCGAGCCCCGCGTCGGGCTCTGTGCTGACTGCCAGCTCAGAGCCTGGAGCCTGTTTCCGTCTGTGACTCCCTCTCTCTCTGACCCTCCCCTGCTCACGCTGTCTCTCTCTCTCTCTCCTAGAAATAAATAAAACATTAAAAAAAAATTTACAAGAATATTTTACCATCTGTAATATACAGATACATGTATGAAGGCTGCCACCTCACACCCTGGAGAAGTTCAGTTACAAGTGTTTAGGGATCATTGAAAATTTTTCCATAAGCTGAGACACAATTTTGATTCTATGGACTTTTCTTAAAAACTTTTTTGGAGCACCCAAGTGCCTCAGTCAGTTAAGTGTCGGACTTCAGCGCAGGTCATGATCTCATGGCTCATGCGTTTAAGCCCTGCACTGGGCTCTGTGCTGACAGCTCAGAGCCTGGAGCCTGCTTCAGATTCTGTGTCTCCCTCTGCTCTTGCTCTGTCTATGTGTGTGTGTCTCTCTCTCAAAAATAAATAGTCATTAAAAAAAAAAACTTCATTCTTATCTGGCCCCCAAATATAGGTTTCAAAATTTTTTTCCAAGTTGTGGTTTATCTTAATTCAAGTTCACTGCAAAGACCTCTACTGGGCTCCTCTCCTCCTTCATGGCCCTCCCCTCTGGATACCACCAACTCAAAATGCCAGCAGCTTTATCACAGGCACGAAAGAGCTACAGAAATGGGTGTGGATGGAACCTGGGTCTGCAGGTGAAGAAGCATCCACCATTTCCAAGAGAAAAAATCACTAAAACCTACCTGCTGTGGCTCCAATCAAAAGTAATAACGCTTCCCTTTGCTCAGAATTCATTTGGTGCCTCACCTCAGCTGTATTCCCTGTACTCCCTGCTTTACTTCTTCCTTCTTCCCTTGCTTCCTTCCTTCCTCCCTCCCTTCCTTCCTCTCTCCCTCCCACCCTCCCTCCCTCTCTGCACCCTTCCTTTCATGTCATCTTTCTTCCCTCTTCAAATACTTCCTGAGCACTGTTCTGGGCCAGGCCTCAGGCTGGGCACTGGAGAGGCAGCATTTTAAGACTCCACAGCCCTGTCCTCAAGGAGCACTCAGTCCTGCAGGTAAGACTGAGCCGAAAGCAGAGAGTGGCTCCCCTCCTCCACGCACTGAGCATCTCCTACGCATCAGAATGTGTTCCGTTTGCAGACTGCATTTCATGGATGAATTAATTCATTGCAATCAATCTATGTAGGTGTGATTTTTTTTTAAAATAAATCTCTATGGGAGTCAGGCGGGCACAAAGCAGGCCCTCAAGAGTTCAGCAAAGGGAGGAGCGGATGTGGCCCAGCCAGCCAGCTTCCGTAAAACAGGAAGCATGGGGGTGACAATGTCCCCCACGGCAAACAGCCCCAGGGCCCAGGCAGGGCCCAGCTTCAGGAGAGCAGGAAGACTGTCAGGTGATGTCCCACGGTCCTCGCGGCACAGTGCCACTGCTCCAGGTCTTCTTGCCGAGGGTCTCGTCAGGGAGGGAGACCCCCCCACCCCCCCGTCCTGGTCACAGTCTCAGCTGCCCAGACAACAGTCACAGTCGACCCAGCACAGGCAGTCCTCCAGGGTGACATCTCACCCCCAACTCCCCAAAACGCATTAACCATGACTTTATTTTCTGCATTCTGACACTGTGACATCCGGGGTCTTACGGACCCTGCAGGGACCACCCCTCAAAGGATTAGCCAATCTCTCTAAGTAGGAAAGTGCCGACTCCAAAGAACCCTTTTCATGTGCAAACCAGCCTCTCCACAACCCACACCCAACCACATCCTCAATCAGCTTCTCACACTCTAGCTGCTCTAATCACCCCAGAACCAAGTGACCAGGGACACCCTTGCGCCCCCGGGCCTGCTGAAATTATTCAAACGAGGTCATCTTAAACCCACTTACTCCATCCACCTCACCCTTCCTTTCCTGCGGAGGTCACATTAAGGGCTCTTGCCCACACTTCCCCTTCCCTCTCTGCCTCCTGACCAGCCCATATGCTTCCCCTGGTGGCTCCCAATGGTGCGGAATGACCCTCCTCCTGGGAACCGTGAGTAACAACTACCTTTGCAACAGCTGTCATGGCATTGTTGACCTTTCCATACCTGAATAAGAATAAAACACCCTCCCGCATGTCGATCTGGGATTGAGCTTGAGGAGAGGCACATAGAAGCAGCTCCACTGGCTTCCCCACTGGGGGCAGAATACATCAAGGGTTCAAACCCCACCATGCACTAGCCAGATGAGGCTGTCTCTTCATCTGCAAAACAGAGCTGAGCCTCCTCCTCCCAGAAGCACTACGGTCCTTCAGTGAGGAACGTACATCACTGCTGGCACAGTGCAAAATAGCCATTCAGTGGCTGTCAGCTGCCTTCCAGCCTCCTCATCACCACCAGGAACACCCCAAAAAGGGTTCCCAAAGGAACAAATCATCTCTCTTGTTCTAGAAGCTCATCAAGAAAGGAGGTGCCATCCTGACAATCGGACGGCACCACGGAAGACAGAAAGCGTAGGCTCTCCCTTCTGCGATAATGGAAATTCCAAAGCTGTAAAGCGGCTGAAGGAAATGGTCTGTCACTGGAAACTCTGAGAATGAGATCGAATTTCTGCCCCAAATAGGGGCCCACAATATCCAGGAGACTTCCACTAAAACGGGTTTTGAAGGCAGCCAGGAGGCCATATGAGAAGAGATTCCAGAAAGGGGAAGAGGTATTCCGGAGAGATCCTCGTGAGGGCATTCACAGGGTGTGTGCACACACGTGCCATTGAGACATGGGGTCCGTGAGTGAGCCCTACCCACCCATCCCCTGGGCCCCGGCAACAGAGGGCATCATCTGATGAGAATATGCTCATTTCTCACCATTTCTCTGTTCCTTTCCATTTGAAAAACAAATATAAGGGGAAAACATTTTAAATAATCAGGCTGGAAGATCAAGATTAAAAACAATTTAAAATAAACATCTACTCTGGCACTTTGGAAAAAACATACCACGCTGCATTAAGTGCTTTGAATTAAGTAAATTACACCAAGTAACTAATTTACATAATGATCAAAATTTGCATTTTACACATGTTATGATGAAAATGGGTTTATAAAATAATTCTTCACTAACTTCTACTCCAAGTTAGGTTCCAGTATTTGGATAAAACTTCGTGGTGCGGATCTGCTAGTGTCTTTCAGGTTTCAAATCTCTGGCTCCTTCAGTATTTTCTTTTAATCTAGCGGGTCCCTTGTCCCCACTGTAATAAACAGTCCCTTTGATTTGCAATTCCCTTCCATCAACCGAGTGAGATCATATTTTTAAAGAATCCGTAATATGTTAATCATTCTTAGAATTTTCACAAATGAAGTTTGATGTCCCTGTCACCTTTTACTTACAAGGTATTTGGTATTGATTTTAGCATTTCTTCTCCAAGATTTTAGGATTGGTTTGCAAACTCCTGCAGCTTTTCAGGATAAGGAATCAAGATGGCATTTCTCAACGGGCTGCTTTCCAGGCCAACAGGCACCTCGGGCAGCAAACAAAACCCCACTGGACACATCCACAAGGGGCTGAGCCCAAGGCCCTCAGGACACTGGCTCCAATCCCATCAGGCCACTCCACACCTTCAGGTCCTTAAGACCTGGGAGACCTGGGGCGCCTGGGTGGCTTAGTTGGTTAAGCGTCCGACTTTCGCTTAGGTCATGATCTCGCGGTTCGTGGGTTCGAGCCCCGTGTCGGGCTCTGTGCTGACTGCCAGCTCAGAGCCTGGAGCCTGTTTCAGAGTCTGTCACTCCCTCTCTCTCTGACCCTCCCCTGCTCATGCTGTCTCTCTCCCTCCTAGAAAAAAAGAAAAAAAAAAGACCTGGGAGACCGGCCCAGAAACAGACTCCATCTCCCAGAGATGCTGGACACTTAGACAATTCACGTCTTTTCTCCTGCACAGCCTGTGAGGCAGGCATAACTGTCCCATTTCACAGATGAGAAAACTGAAGCCAGGGATGTTGGGACCCTCCAGCAACACCACATGGCCAGCAAGAGGAAAAACGTTCATGCTTTGAGAAAATTCTGGGTATTTTCCTGGGCTTTTCTCTAATTTAAGTAGGATCCCAAAGCAAATCTAAAAAGGTAACTTCCAAGTATTTACTCAGAAGAGCCCATCTGAATTTCTAAGGGGCCCCAAATCCAAGGGTGTTACTTTTTGTTAATGCCACAGACAGATGGCCACACCCCATGGCATGTCAGGACGGATGCCACACACAATAAGGATGATGAAGTACGTAACGGCACTTGCAGATTACGGTCTGACTTTGTGCAGGGCACGACGCTAAGAGTTTTGCATATGTTGTCTCTTTTGATCCCCCCGATGCCCTGATGTCTGGCCAAAGTCATCCAGCCAGTTAGGGTTCAAATCCAGGCCTCTCACATTCACCAAGCAGTCAAAGACACCTGGAAAGGGATGAGAAGGAGGCAGGTCGGTGCCCCCAACCCCATGCAGATGCTGAGCTAGGAGCCTGTCACACACTTCATCTAAGCCTGGAGCACCCCAGGCAATGACCAGATTATGCCCATTTCAAGATACGCCCCAGCCTCAGAACAGAGCTCAGATTCAACTCCAGACTCATCTACTGTCAGAGGCTCTGCTCTCTGTGCCGCCATCAAGGCATGGGACTAAACTGGCAGAGGCCGGAGCCTCCCCCTGACCCCAGCCCAGGCTTACAGAATAGCTACCCAGGCACCTAGAGCTCCAGAGACCACACAGCATGCTGGTCAAGTGCCAAAATCTAGCTTTTATGAAGGGCAAGAAACGAAAATGTGATGGCATGTCATGCCGGCTGTTAATTTGCAATCAGTATTAATAACTGACATTACACAGTGAACTGCAGCATCTTCATTAATTCTGTAAATTATTACTCAGAGGAAAAGCCCACACTGCTGGAAACAGCAGCCTCAACTGGTCTGACTTGGAAGCAACCCTGGGCTGGGTTCTGCCCCTGCAGACCTGCTCAGGGGATGCCCAGGGACGCCGCCTGCTGACCCTGCTCCTGGCCCGCCCCAGGACCAGCAGTGGCCTCCCAGCTCCCAGTGAAAAGGCTGTAGGGCTGGCCCCACATGCACTTCGCTCACTCAGGCTTTCTCCAAGCTCGAATCTGGTGCCCACACCATGCCAACTGTGGAGACTAGAGAAATGGAACAGACAAGGAGCTCAATGGAAATAGACGAACGATGCTCAAAGACGTGGTAGAATCCATGGGAGGTACCTGGGAAGGAGGCTCTTTGCCCAGATAGTGTCCGGGGGAGCTAAGGCCTCCAGGAAACCTTCAGAGAGCTCAGCACAGAGGCTGGGGCTGTAGGGTGGGGCAGTCTTTTCGGTGTCAACAACAGAGGGAAGGTTACTCCAGGCCAAGAGAACAATGGGGTCAAAGGCCTCAAGGAACTCAACGGCCCACCTGGGGGACCTGCTGATGGCTCCGTTTGGCCCTAACAGTCATGTGGCCTGTTGTGCCCCCAAGGAGGATGGCCAGGGCGGCACTCTCGGGACTGGCCAGAAAGCAGCAGGACAATGGGAGGAGCATGGTGGCCCGTAGGTCAGCTGAGGCCAGGGCCTGTGGCCCCAGCGATGCCAACTTCACCCCTCCTATCCACTCCACGCCAAGTCTCTGAGGCACAGGAAGGACCAAGGGACAGCAAAATCTGTGCTCTGAATCAGTCCAGAGCCCCAGTGTGTACCTGAGTGGCCTTTGTGGCCAGAGCCACACGGCCTGAACAACTGCTGGCCCCCTCACGTGGGGGCCTTTTCAAAACAGGTCTATGGCTCCCACACGGGAGAAGGAGTTGGGCTTTGGGGTCTGAAACCAAGAGATGGACTCTTCCATGTTGCCATCTCTTGCCTGGACTGGTCCCCTCTGCTCTCTGAGCATCAGTTGCCAGCTCTGTAAAATGGGCAGAGTAATGCCTCTGATGCAGTACTACTGTAAGGAGCAAAGTAGGGGACAAACACAAAGCACATGGGACAAAGTCCAAGTGTGGGGAGGGCTGGGCACAAAGAGCTCACCTTTCCAGTGACACTGCCACCTCCACTGCCACCCCCCCTCCTGCTCCACCCCCCTTCCTGCTCCCCACCAGCCCCAGTATAGGAAGCCTCCATCTTCACGGCTCTCTGTTGACCTCATGACAAATGTTCTTTTACTTATGTATTTAATTTACATAATTACTCTCTGATATTTACTCAGATTTAATTTGTTTCCTTTGGAGCTTGCCTTTGAAGAAGGATGCCAACCAGAGTCAGGAGCGAATTGCAGTAAGGGGCCCATGGATGCCACCGTCCCTCCCCAGAAACCTCCAAATGCCACCTCTGCAGAAGGACCCAGCTCTGCCCAAGCCTTGGCACCACGGAGAACCTCACACTCCCTATGCCGGTAGGATGCCAGGTTGGGGTGGAGTGCTGCCCCTAACGCAAGTGGGAGAGACATATACACACCTGTCTCAGAAACAAGTCTGTGCCAGCCCCAGAGAGAAAGGTGGGCAGTGCCAGAAAGAAAGAGGGCAGGAGTCCTCTGCTCAGGGAGCGCCGGGAAGGAGCCAAGCTGCCATCAGGCTGTGCTAGAGTCGGAGTCAGTGGATATATGGATGACACTGCCAGGGCCCTCTTTGGTGCCGGGACAGTGGGGTCCTGGGGTGTCATGCAGATGAAGCTGGACTCCAGGGTAGGGTAGACCACGAAGGGTAGTGGGGACACACCATGGGGTAGAAGAAAGGGTTTGAGTTTGAAAACTTGATTTGGCAGTTCTGTAAGAGGGGGCATGACCTGGAGGGCAAAGGTCCAAAGGTTACAGAAAGCCAAGGCCACAGCCCAGGCAGGACCCAGTGGAGCCAGAACCTGGATGGGAGCACTAGAATGGAGAGAAGGGCCTTTGGCTGCAAAGAAGGAAGGCAAGGAAGGAATAAGGGATGACAGATGCCAGGTTATGCCTACAGGGTCTGTGGATGAGGAACAAAAGACAGAAAGGAGGGAGACAGGAGGAGGGGGCAGGAGGCTTGGCCTTGGCAAGAGAGCCACACACAGCCAGGCCCCTGCTGGGCCGCCCCTCCTTCACCCTGCACCCACACCCACACCCACCCACCCACCCACACACACACACACACACACACACACGTATGTGCACACTCACAAGCAGGGACACTCATGTTCACACTCACACCTTCATGTACGCACTTGCTCACACAGAATCACTTGCACACTCATGCACTCACTTAAACACACATTCACTTACACAGTGGTGTGTTAGAACCAGCTTGTGCCATCTCATGAGAGCCTACTGTTAAATTTCCAGTTTTGCAAGCCAGGTACTAAAAACTGCCACTGTCGATTAAACTATACAAACTTATAATTGAACAAATGATATTAAAAAACAAACTTATCAAACGCAAAGCTCATCACTTCCTAATCCTGGGCTGCATTTTACTATTATCTATGTTATTGATGCCTGTTGTGCCTGAAATACCACGTAATGGCGCATCACATGATCCCAACTCAATGCCCAGGGACATCACAGTGCTCAAAATCAGCCACTATGGGAGTACAAACACCCCGGGAACTGGCAAAAACTATAAATTGGGGCTTCTTGTCTTCTCGGAGAGCTGCCTGTTAAACATCTGCCAGCACAGCACTGCTCCCTGAGGGCACACACTGTCACTGCCCACTCGCTGGCACACATGCTCACACACCTGCACCTCACTCACCCATCCACACATACGCTCACGCCCACACCGACATACACCCCCAGAGCAGCACTCGACACACGCACGCATGTGCATACATTCACACACCATGCACCCCCTGCCCCCCACACACACACCAGCATTTCATCTCCTCTAATGTGATGCAGAAGGTTGGAAACCACACCCAAGAACAGAGGCTGCTCTGGGGACGAAGGGCTCAGAATGGCACATCCTGCAGGCCCCAGTCTCCCCCAGCCTCCTCGGGGCCCAGGAGCTGACTCCCCCAGAAGGTGTCTGTGCTGCTCCCGGCTCCCCTCCCTGTGCTGCCTGGCAAGCAGAGGCTCGGCGTCTCACTCTGGTGCCTCACTTTGGTAACCGCAAGCAAGACGATGGTATAATCAGTGGTCAGTGGAGGCTGGGAGCCCTGCAAGGAGGGATAACATGGCTGGATACCCCAACCATGGCAGCTAGGCCATTCTGGGAACAAGCCCACACAACCCCACTCTCAGGACGTGCCTGCTAAATCCCCAAATTAAACCCACATCTATATTAATTAAGAGCCAGGATCCGCAGGCCTGATAGGACTGCAGGTCCATCCATCACCAGCTCATTAACTCCCACCAGAGCCTCTTAGGCCAGACTAGAAATGAGACTCAGGGTGGGGGCCGGGGAGAGCAGGGTATTATTCTGAAATATAATTTGAACTTTCCTTCTAAAATACCATCCTCGGGCCAGTCCATCACACATCCATACCCGCTGGGGCCACGAGCAAGGACTGGGCCATGGGGCCATCCATCACCAGCTGCCAGAAGGTTCTGGAACTGCCAGGACTGCTCGAGAGCTCCAAAGAGGATGGGGACGACTGGACTAACAGTATGATCAATGCCAGTGGGACAGGCCACAGAGACGGGAACATGGCTGCCAGGGTCAATGCCAACTCTGCTCCTCTTCCCAAGGGTAACGATCTCCCCACTGGGAGTGCTGGATGGAGAGGACGGGGGCAAAGCCCCAGTTATGAAGCCCCTTCTGCGCGCATGCCCATGTGCTCCCCTCACAGCAAGCCTGTGAAGGCTCTAATCATATTCCTGGTTTACAGATGAGAAATCTGGAGCCCAGAGAGCTCGTCACTCGAGTAACCGAGGCTTATCCAGGCAGATCTGACTCCACCCTATTCAGCTGCCTCCAGGAGAGCAAACACAATAGAGCACGGGTCCCCCAGGACCAGAGTCCATGCGTGCCCCATTCTCCAGAAAGACCCGTGACCCCCATCTGACTGTGAACAGGCCTCAACACCTACAGGGGTCCATCCCAGCAGCAGCAGGTGTCTCTGGCCAGTGACCCAGGATCCTGAGTGTCTCATCCACCACTGCATTATCCTGAGCACCACACACGGTGCCTGGCATATAAGAGCAGCTCAATAAAACCCGTGGGGGAGACGTGTGAATTAACTAATGAAAGGCAATTCTCTGTCCAGGGGTGGAAGCTAGACCCAAGGAGACCCCCCTGGATTGCAGCAGAAGCCATGTGGGGGCTGGGTTGCAAAGCTGATCCAAAAGGACCAGAAGGGCTGCCATTGTAGGCTGCCTATGGCATTGTCTCCAGGAGCAGCAACCATGGAGGATGTCCTGACATCCCCCCATCACACCGACCCAGAAGGGCAGTTCTATCATTATCCCCATATTCCAGATGGCAAAACTGAGACTCAAGAGAGCTAAGTTCTAGAAACATGATTCCAAAGAGCCCTGCCATTAGCCTCTGCTTTATGGGAACACATCTGCCATGCAAAAGCCCCTTGTTATCGATAGCCTCCTTTGCCTTCCAGGAAAACCAATAATCAAAAAGAAACCCACACTCTGCCCAGTGTCCTCATTCCAGGCTGGTACCACAGGCTGTACAGTGCACTGAAGACTGGGGATTGCCATTCGATGGACCTGGGACCCGGCCGCCCGCGCCTGAGCTAAAGGTTCAGCACCCACATTACCAGGCTCTAGCAACCAGGTCGGCGGCCAGTCTGCCATTCTCCGCAGCGGTGGCCACATATCCTGCACCAAATGGGCTCTTTCACGACCCACAGCTGCCTTTTCACCAACCTTGCAAGGGCAACTGGAGACACAGATTCTGATTCTGAGTCAGAGTTTTCATTGCGATCACAGTGATTTTCAGTTTAGAAGGAAATGAGCATCCCAGAAAGCATTTAGAATTAATCCTAGCATTCTAGAATCGCAATAAAACTCTGTTAGGAATGAAATATTTGCAGTTTATCACCAGCCCTGTCACCAGGAGAAAAAAGGGATCCAATTGTCTGTTGGTTGGCATGGGTTCCTGGGGCCGTCGGAGGTGACAGAGCTCCTGCAAAGCCCCCCTCCTCATCTGCACTCCCTGCCCTTTCCCTCTGACTACATACATCAGCACAAGCGAGGGACAGGTTAACGGTGCCCAGGAGTCTCTTGTGGGAGGGGGCTGCAGACTGCGGGAGGGAGGAGAGCCATTTGTCTACTACAGGGTGCCCGCTGTGTGCCCCGGCAGCAGGTCTGAGGTTCTGCTGCACAGAATGCTGGCCTGGGAGATGGGAAGGTGGGGAAATATCGGGGAATGAGGATAGTGCAAGGCCTTCAAGTGCTTCCACAGCTGCTGGTGGGTATGGCGAAGCTAGGACCAAGTCCCCCAGACCCCACGCTCTGCACCTTGTGCTCCTCCTGAAAGCCAGGAGGTCAAAACCTATAGAATCCATGCACATAGATTCTACCAACTCCTTTACAGAGACCCTCTGGCTTTCAGAGGACAGGACCAGCATGGGATCCCAGAAGGAGAAGGAAAGAAGGGATCTAAGATGATGCAGTGATAACCACAACACCTGCAGCAGTGGGGAGAGAAGCTGGCCGGGGAGCCTCCATTTTGCTGAAATTCACGAGTCAGCTCCTTTCCAGTGTCCTGACCAGCACCCCGCTCCCCTAGGTGACACCATTCAGTCCCATGGTTTCAAACAGCATCCACACCTGCCTTGTGGTCATTACCCTGGACTCTGCCAGGATTTCCGAACTCACCTCTCCACTTGGAAACAGGCATTTACCAACAGGAGTGGAACTCTGGACTTTCAATCTCCACCCCAATAAGTATCACCACCCACCCCGCTGCTCAGGCCAAAAGACTGGGGGTCTTCGTGGAGACCTCCCCTTTCCTCACTCCTCACCTACAATCCACGAGATAGTTGCAACCCAACCTCTCTGTGCCTCGCTGGTGCGTGCCAGGCACCTCTCCCAGAGACAATTCTGACAGCCTCCTGCCTGGCCTCCCTGCCTCTTCACCACGGAGCCCAGACAGTGGTTTCTCCAGCCATGAAGAAGACATGTCTTAACTCTGCTCAAGAACCCACCAGTGGCCCAACAGTGTGCTTGGAATGAAATCCCGGCTCCTCACCCAGGACCTGAGAGGCTCCACAAGCCACAGCCCCTGACCTGATCTCCAAGCCAGCTTCCTTCTCTACCCCCTTCCCCGTCCTGCAGCCACACAGCACCCCCTCCTTTCCTTTCTGAACACTCAGAGCCTGTTGCCACCTCAAGGGTTTCACACCTCCTGCTCCCTCAGCTAGAACACTCTTGCCCCGTTTTTATCTTACTGCCTCCTTCCAAGCACCGAGGTATCAATTCACATGTTGCTTCTTTAAAAGGACCCTCCTTGAGCTACCAGGTGGCCCCTCTCACCCATACCTGTGACTCTGCCACACCCCTGCCCCTCTCCTTCATAATACCTCTCATCTCCTAAAATGACATCTTCATTGATCGGTTCTCGTGTCATTTTCCACTGTGTCCCCAGGACCCACAGCAGGTGCCTGACACAGAGCAGGCACTTTCGGGATGTTAACTGAAGGCCTGGGGAAAACCTAGGGGCAGCATGCTGCGGTGGGAGGAGCCCAGGTTTGGAAGTATAGACTGCTCTGGGTTGGAAATCAGCTCAGCTCACCCCTCCTCACCATGTGGCCTTGGGCACATCGCTTCAGACCTTTCAAAGCAACAATTTTCTCATCTCTAAAAAGAGAATAACAATACCTTAAGGAGTTGATGCCAGGATTAAATGAGATAGCAAGTGTAAGGTGCTCGGAATGAACTTTCCAACAGTCACTATTTTTATTCATACCAATAACAGCAGATGTGAAAACACCTATGTGAAAGTGGGAATTGGAAAAATGACATGTGAGCAGGGAAAAAGGAAAGGCATGTGCGTGCACCGGGCATGCACCAGGCACCAGCCACTCTGCTGGCCCGGGGGAGCCACAGAGATGAATAAGCATGTGCGCTGCCCTCAAGCAGCCAGTGGGCTGGGGGAGAAGCCAGGCATGGAAAGGCTGTGTCACATGGCAAAATTAATAACTACATCAGAGCACACGTGCCAGCCACGTGAACTAGGGAATGCCTCGCCTTTATGGAAGACCTGTAGCAAGGGAAAGGCATCGGTGCACAGCTTGATGCCTGCCAAACACATCCCTCTTCTTCCGGAAACACCTTCCTGCCCTTATTCTGCGGAACGTCTCCATACTCTCCTCCAATCCTGCAGTTCTAAGGGCGATGTCCTCCAGAGACCCCTGTTCCCCACACGCTGGTTCAGGAGCAAGCACATGATCCCCTGTCTGTCCCCGACTTTCTCTAGCTGGAACAAAGAACTTTCTCTAGCTGGAACATAAGCACTCTCATGACAAAGCTCATTCACCATGTGAGCTCACAGGGTGAGAGCTGCCATATTTCTTGCCATATGGAGAAAGCAAGTCTGAGGGAATTAGCCAGTGTGTCGATGGAGGAACAAAGGTGGGGAGAAAGCCCTGACCATACATTTTTTTAAAAAAATGGTTTATGCAACTGTGGGGGCTCCAAGTCTGAAATCTGTAGGGCAGACTGCCAGCTGAAAGCCCTCAAGCAGGAGCAAGGCTGCAGGAGGAAAGCAGAATTTCTTCTTCCTCAGGGAAAGTTCTGGTCTCAGGGCTTTGCTGGTGATTGGATGAGGCCCACTCAGACTATCAAGGATAATCTCCTTTATTTAAGTGCAAGGATGCTAGATGTTAACTCCATCTACAAAATACCTTCCCAGAGACACCTAGATAAGTTTGACTGAGAAACTGAGTACTATCGCCTCAGCAAGTTGACTGATAAAACCAATCATGGCAGGCATTAAGAAAAATGTCTCTTTGAGGAGGCAGTCCAGGGCAGTAAACACTGATAACAATTTCAAGACATCTGGCTCTGAGGGTCTATGAGAGCTTGGAGAAGAGTCAGGATGGCAGGGAAAGGAGCTAGGTTCCTCCTTGCCCCGTGTGGATGGGGGAAATGAACAGGAAGGAACGGAAGCAAGAAAAGGCTGAAATTAACAGAGAAACTGATCTGAGGGCCAGGTCCCCGAATAGAGCAGAGAGGATGGGCACTCGGCAGGGTGGCAAAGGGGGGGGATCTCTCATTACCCACTGCATCAGGGTGACAGCCAGAATCTTCACAAGCAGCCCAGCATGGAAATAGATACGGGACCAGTAAATCTGCTCCAAATCATTGCCACACCCTATAAGGATATACAGTCACCCCAATATTGTAGATAAGGAAATGGAAGCCCAGACACATTGAGTGACTTAATCAGTGTCCCACCGCTAGGAAGCAGGGCTGCGGACCCTGATATAGGAAGGAAGGAAGAGGGGATGGGGCAGATTCTAAGTATTGCATCCTTCTTGTCGGGACACCTAGAAGCCTACACAGAAGCCCGAGAACTGTCTGCCTTCTCTCTTGCTGAGCTGGAATAAAAAGAAGTTTGCCCTGAAGCCCAGGGCCCTGCGAGCCTCTGAAATCTTTCCTAAAGTGGAAGTGCTCAGCACAGATCTGAGCAGGACTCCATGCTCTGCAGGCTCCCATTGTCAGGCAGCACAGACACATAGTAGGTCCTTCAAGAAAGCCAGTATCCCAGTTTAGAGGCCACAAGGCAGGGAGATGACCAAGGCCTGCCATGCTCTACCTTTTCCTCCTTGAAGCACAACTGGTGGCTTTTCACCTGCATGACTTGCTCCCAGAGGCAGCTCAGAGTGGAGACATTTCCCAGTGACTTAAGTCCTTGGGCCACCTCTGTCATCCCCATAGAAGAAAGCAGGCAAAAAGAGCAGGGAGTGAAAGTGAGGTTACCTGGGATAAGCTGGAATCTGCCCAATTTATAAACACTAGTTGATAGCACGCAGTTGGTAAAGGTGTCCGTCATCATCCTCTCCATCAATATCAATGGTGAATGTCAAGGGGATTGCCCTCTATGGATGGGCTCACAGGGGTGCTGCATCCCGACCATCGGGACAGCCTGTCTCTGTCTGACTCCCAGTTGCACCCACACGCTGGCCAAGTGCCTCCCCCAGAGGGATGCTGTAGCCCTGGAGCATGGACCACCAGAGTCTAATAGTTAACAGTTATTTCTTTTTTTTTTTTTAAATGTTTTATTTATTTCTAGGAGAGAGAGACAGCATGAGCAGGGGAAGGTCAGAGAGAGAGGGAGTGACAGACTCTGAAACAGGCTCCAGGCTCTGAGCTGGCAGTCAGTACAGAGCCCAACGCAGGGCTCAAACCCACGAACCGTGAGATCATGACCCAAGTGAAAGTTAGACGCTTAACCGACTAAGCCACCCAGGCACCCCATTGTTAACAGTTATTTCAAGGGGCCCAACCAAACCAAGAGCATTCTTGGGACTTTATACCGTGTCATGTCAAGCCACCCCCAATTTATCCAGTGAACTAAAGAAAATGCTGCCTCAGCAGCCCTCCCTCTGCCATATTTGTCCCCCAGACAAATATGCTCACAAGCCTCAAGGGCTCCCTGGTTCCTTTTGAGAATAATCCCCAATCCTCAGCCTGAACTGAGCCTGAGTGTGCTGACCAAAGAAACGCCTGGCCTTGGGAGTCAGACCACCCTGGGCCTCAATCTTGGCTTCCCCATCCAGCAGCTGAGGTGCCTCTAATCTCTCTGAGCCTCAGTTTCCCTGCCAGTAAATCCACCGATTAAAATAAAAGAAGGAATTACATTATGGGGTTATTGTGAAAATTAAGTGGAAATTGCCAAGATATTGTACAAATGGCAGGTACAATGACCATCACCAGAAATTCCCCGCCCCAGACTCACCCACCTCCTGACCCCTCAGAAAGCAACACATACAATTCACCCCTGCCTGCTTTGGCCTTCATAGGCACTCCCAGTCCTGACCTTTCCAAATTCTCTCTGACCTATAGGACTCAACTCTATCCCCTTCTGAAATGATATAAAGGAGCATCATGTGAAGTCTCAGAGATACAACAAAGATGAGAACCTGTTCAATCAAATACAAGGCAAAAATCGGGGTGATGTGTCTCCCAGTCAGGCTGTGAGCAACAAGATGACAGGGGATGGATGATTCCCAGATAGCCACAAGCCACAAGTGGCCACTGAGCACTTAAACCATGGCTTATCCAACTGAGAAAGGCTATAAGTGTAACACAGATGTCAAATTACAAAGGCTTAGCACAAAACAAAAAACATAAATGATATCATTAATAATTTTTTCTGTTGATTACATGTTGGAACAACAATAATGAACTAAATGAATACACTGAGCTAAATAAAATATCTTAAATAAATTTCACTGGGATCTTTTTATTTTTTTAATTTTAAATTATACGTGTGGTTCACATTATATTTCTATTTGACATCATTAGGCTAGAACCTGGTTTGTCCCACAGGACACTATCTTCTGCAGCATAGCTAGCTGGCATGCTTGGAAGAGAGGCAGGCTGGTAGAGTAATTAAGTCAGCCAGGGTTCAACATCACACTCTGCCAATGTCAAGACATTGGACACTTCACTGAATCTCTCTCTCTCTGCCTCTGTTCTTCATCTATAAAGTGAAAATAATAAAGAGTAGTGAGCTTATAGGATTCTTAAAAGAATTAAATGGATTAATACCCATGCAAAGCAAGTAGACAAATGCCTAACATGTCCTAAGTGCTGAACTGGGTCTATCAGCACAACCACCATCCTCATCACCACCGTCATCCCCATCACCACCATCATCCCCATCACCACCATCATCCCCACCACCACCATCATCACTATCATCACCACCATCACCACCACCATCACCACCATCATCACTATCATCACCACCATCATCACCATCACCACCATCACCACCACCATCATCACCATCACCACCATCACCACCATCATCACCATCATCATCACCACCATCATCACCATCACCACCATCACCACCACCATCACCACCATCACCACCATCATCACCATCACCACCATCATCACCATCATCACCACCACCATCATCACTATCATCACCACCATCATCACCACCACTATCATCATCACCACCACCATCACCATCATCACCAGCACCTGCACCATGTGTACCAAAGCACACTTGCCCACCCTATCTGGACATCAATCTCTAAACTAGGATATTGGTCAGGCTGAGTCTGATTTCCATCCTGAAAGCCCATTCATAAGCATATGCAATGCCCAGTTCTTGCTGAAGTCCCTGACTGAGGGCAAAGATACCCTGCAAATGCCATTATGTGCCTTTCCTCCATCCCTGTTGAGCAAACCTCTCCAAAGCATACATTCTATCTCAACCATGTGGAATTCCCAGCTTGGCTAGATCACCTACTCTGTCCCTCCTATCCTAGGTGTCTTGTTTTCTGCAGACCAACCCTAGCACTACCACTCTGAAGTTACTCTTTGGGAAAGATGACACCAACAGTTTGCACAACCATGCCACGAAGAAGTTTGATGTGTACCTTCTGCCATTCAGAGGGAAGGGAAGAAGAAGGCGTAGTCAACAAAAGGTCTAAAGACTGAATGGCCAGGAGCTAGCAGCCTCTCAAGCCTGAGTGCCTTCCCAAAGCTCTGCTCCAGACACCCTGAGCAGTGAGAAGCTCATCAGTGGCAAACCCCAGCATTACAGGAAGGAAAAAGCCATCTGCATGCATTAAGGGCCTGCTATGTGTCAGGAACCATGCCCTACTCATTTGGCCTTCAAAACAAAATCTTTCCAGGTGGGAATAAGCACCCTCATTTTTTAGATCAGTAGCCTGAGGCTCAGAGAGGTAAAGTAACTTGCCCAGGCTCACATAGGGCATAAATGAGGAAGCAAGGAATGGAATTTAACGGAGCCCAGCTCATAAGCTTTTCCCTTAGAATCGTGTAGTCTCCCGTTAAAGTATAAACTCACACACTGAGAATCAAAGCCTCTTATTCTTAGAAGCCAAAAGCCTTCATCGATTTCTCAACATCTGTTTAGAAGTTCTTCCCAATACTCAAGAACCAGGGAGTTCTTGTTAAGAAGTGTTTGCCCAGCTGGCTCTCAGGAAAGCTGTGCATCCCTCATAGGCCTGCCACTTCTCAGATGTCACTACCAGCAATGACAGACAGTCTGACTAGTGAAACCTGAAAAAAGCTACACACATGAAAGCCCCCTTACCCTGGCCACCCGAACTAATAACCCAGAGAACCTGGTGTGAGCCATGCTCCTTGCAGTAAGAGACAACATGAGAAAATAAGCTGATGCCAAGGAGTGTCAGGAGAGAAAAACGAATTCTGGGCCACAGTCTGACATCCTACCACATTTAAGTGGTTCAGGAAATGCGGGGATTTTTATACATAGATTTCTTTTTTTTTTTCATCAGAATTTTTTAAATTTAAACCCAAGTTAGTTAACATATAGTGTAATAATGATTTCAAGAGTAGAATTTAGTGATTTATCACTTACATATAACACTCAGTGCTCTTCCCAGCAAGTGTCCTCCATAATGGCCATCACCCATTTAGCCCATCCCCTAGGAGAAGTGACTCAGTCTGAGAAGTTGAGCCAGGACAGGCAGCTTATAGGAAGGGATAGCATTTGTGACACTCACTCTGTGCCAGGTGTGGGGGCAAGTGGTTGACATGTGTTTACCCACCAAGCACTCCTGGTTCCCAAGAGAAATGCACTAAAAGCCCATCACACACATGAGAACACTGAGGCTCCCAACAGTACACTGAGCCAGGAAACAACCTCTACATCTGAGGCTGAGACCTTGAGGGGGTCTCCGGGAGAGCTTGCCTCTGCATCAGCCAGAATTCACGTTCCCAAATGTGCTGCAGACCTCTCAGCACATCGCCCTGGTCCTGGCAGGACCAGGGCACTCAGCGAAGGAGACAGAGATAACCTGCTGCTTGATTTGCCCACAACAAGGCTCACAACCGGGTCCTGACGGTCACGAAGGAACCGAGTCGTGGGGAGGGCTGGGAGGGATTGATAACAACATCTCTATCTACTCGGAAACCAAGAGGAAAATGAAACAGAAATTACATCCAGCCCCTTCCTACTAAAACCAAATCAATAGAGAAAGCAGAAGAGCAAGTGTGTTTTATTTTCTACAAACTTCCAATTGTCACACTCTGTTTGCAGGAGGAAAATGCTGGTGGCCACCCAGGCAGTGCTCAGGGCAGCTGGCTGACACCAGATCTGTTCTGGGGATGGCAAGACACAGAACGAGCCATGGGGCTGGGCCTGGATGTGTGTTCTGAGGGTGCAACTAGCACTTCTAACTGAAATTAACTGTTAAACAAACGGATGCATGCTGGTGTTAGCAATTTGTGCAGATGGCTCCCAGTGTCCTGGGCTGCAAGGCCCAAGGAGGTAAAAGGGAAGAGAGTGTGGCCATCACAGGGAGGAACTGACCCAGGAACAGAGATAGGAAGAGGGTGAAATCACAGGCCATCTTCACTGTGTCCCCACGAAGGCCTGGGAACCCTCCTCCTGGGGACCCAAGAGGAGGCACTGATGTACCTGCAATGGGTGACTATCAGCAGAGTCCACCAGTTTCCAGCCACGGCCCCTTCCAGAAGCCATGAACCAGGAGTGTCTACACGGCTAGACAGGATGGCAGTGTCAAGCACACCCCTCGTCAACATTCCTTCTCAACTGTCCTACAGGGTCATCACGTCCAGTGTCCCTCCCTGGTCCCTGGGGGGGAGGCTTCGCCAAGGGCCCTGGATACGGGCCAGTGAACTGTTTGTCAGGGAGAGAAAAAAGCAGATCCATGAACCGTGACCCTTTCAGACTATCTCTGCCCATGGCCTCGGGTCCTTCTAGCCTGCAGGATGGTCAGTGTCTGAACTAGAGGCAGCCAGGGGCCAGGGGCCAGGGCACGTGGGACAGGGTGCAAAGCCTCAGCCTCTGACCCCTTCTCCCGAGTTTCAGGTGGCCAACTACCTTTCAGTCCAGGATGTCAGGCCTTCCCCGGGTATCAGAACAGGTGTCAGAGGCCACAAAAAAATAAAGCCAGGAGGAACACCGTCTTCTCCAGGCCACCTGCCCAGGCTTGAGGCCTCACCACACCAAGTCATCTGGATTACGGCTGCCCCGGGCACACCAATGATGCTCAGCTTGCAATCCCACTGCAACCAGGACAAGCTAATCTCTCCCCCTACTCTCACCAGCCACATCCTTCCCTCTCCCCTCCCCCAAGAACCTAGTGTCCCCAGAAGAAGCTCCCGCTGCCCTGCAAGGGGCAGGGGCAGCCAGAAAGCCCCAGGCTGGCCAGGGCTGTCTACATCTCACAGAGCTCCCGCCAGGCCCAGGCTGTTCCGTGCAGGGCAGAAGGAGTCACTCTCTATGGCTTCAAGTCTGAGGCCTGCCCTCCACAGCCAACCCCCACTCCCCTACCCCCTACTCCCCCACCCTTCCACCCCCCACCCCACCCCGGACTGCCCAGGGTAAATGCAGGGTGGGGACTGAGATCAGGAGGAATGTGATTCTGCATCTCAAGGGAGAGGCTGCTACCTTCCTAATGCACCCATGTCAGCCCGCAGGCCCAATAGCTTCCTCTGGGGCCCTGGGCCTCCTGTTCTGCTCCCCCAGCTACAGCCGCAGCCCTGCTCTGGCTTGCAGGGCCTCCTCGCACCGCCCAGCACAGCTGCTCAGTCTGCCTTTAGGGTTGAGGCTGCCTCTCCCTGCTAGGGGTCAATCTTATCTCATCTGCTCCTCGCCACCCCCAGGCTCCAAGGCCACCAGACCCCTACTCCCTTGCACCAGGGAAACCCACCCACTCCATTAGGCGGGTGGGGGCCCCAAGCCAATACCTGCCTTGCCCCAAGCCTTCCTACTTCTTAATCTACACTGCTCCATAGGTGGGCAACCTTTCAAAGACCAGGGAAGTGGTTTCAGAGTAAAGTGATGGCCCCCATGCCTCTCAGCCTGAAGTGTGACAGAATTCGAAGTCACACCCAGGTAGGCAGGTGCTAACTTAGGGCTTCTCTGCTGACACAGCAGCCTCGACTGGAGGGAAATCTCAGGAGGCAGGCAAAGCCGGGGGCTGCCCCATTGACCTAGAGCTCCAAACCAGCTTTCTTCTGTCATCGGGCCTTCCCATAAAAAACAGTATCCAAGCCAAGGCCCTTTCTTCCCCATCACCCAGACCCATCTTCACCATCTCCAGGACCCAGGGGAGCTTCACTTCTCCACAGTGCCCCCAACACCCTTGCCCACCCACCAACACATACCCAGCTCCATGTCCAAGCAGACTACGCCTTTATGCTTTAGAAAACATGATCCCCAAGACCCTTCTCATGCACAGGAATCCCTCTGTTTACAAAGACTGGATTTGCAGAACTGGGAATGGAAAATGGACTTGCGCCACCATAGGCCTTCGCTAAAGTAAGCTTCTGAAAGCAAAAGAGGTTGGCAGGATTACATTTGTGTGATACAGCTCTTTTCTCTGGGGGCATCCAACTACTCTTTGTTTTCAAGAGATATCCAATCTGCTGGAGGCTGGTTACCTGGCCCGGCCCACACCCAGAGGACTCACGCAGAAGAGAACGAGGTGGGTGCCCCACCTGCTTGAATCCCTACTCAGTGACAGGGACCGTGGGGGCCACCCGTCTGTGGTCTCTTACTTAATCCTCTTTCTGGGGAAGTATGATCAACTCAACTGCATGGGAAAAGGGGATGAGGAGCAGAGGGGATGAGGAGGAGGCCTCAGGGCCCCAGCTGCTGGGTGACTGCCTGCAGTGTCACCACACTGTCCATCTCAGAGGGTGCTGGCGTGGCCGGGAAGGGTCTCCGGCCTGAGGCCCCTGCACCACCACACCAGCTGGCCCCAGCCCCAGCCCAGGTGGGGGCCTATCGTGGAGACAAACCCCAGCAGCACTTCTGTGGAAGCACAAGGCCAGGCAGAGTGGGAGGGGCCATGTGAGCTCAGCGAATAGATTACCCGCTTCAATTATTTTATCTAACGATGACATTTGTACTGTAAAAGTCAGCACAAAAATCAATGAGTTTTAAAGGACAAAATCTGGGGGAGGCTCCAGCCCAGCGACCTGGAACAGCAGCCCAGGAACCAGGAGGAAATAGTCTCAGAACCGGGAGGTGAAGGAACTCTCAGGATGCCAGAACCGGGATGGGCCCACGTCCACCAGCCCCCTGTAGCAGAAAACAGAAAAGCCGGTGCTGGGACCCAGCCCTGGACTTGGGACAAATACGTACTGAGTGGCACCTGCGTTCCAGGCAGCCCACTCACCACAGGCCCAGAGGGCAGTCCCTGCCCTCACCCAGCGCAGCGGAAGAGACAGATATGTAATTAAACTAATTGCACAACCACATAGTTACATCACAATCAAACGAGAGCAAACTCTGCTGGTCAGAAGGGTCAGGGAAGGCTTCCGGAGAAATGACTTTAAGCTGAGGCTGGGAGGAGGGGTATGCAAGGGAACAGCATTCAGGCAGTTGGAAGAGCAAGAACAAAGGCTGGGAGCTCGGTTTCCTCCAGGACCAGAGAGAAGCCCCTCCTCTAACCCCTGGGATCCCAATTATCCAGCCCCTTCCCCTGGGCTCCAAGGGGTAGAGAATAAAGGTGGGTGTGCAGCCTTCCCCCCTGCACATCAGCAGCACAGGGAGGCCACGGAGGCAGTGGTAAAGCACGGCTGTGCGTACGCTCAGACCAGAAGGCAGACCTGGGATCCCAAGCCAGGGAGAGGGAGCAAAGGACCGTGGACAGAAGAAAATGAGTGGCAACAAGCAGAAATCCAGGAGCCCAACGATAGTGGCAGGGCTGCCCTCAGCGGCTACAAAGTGCTCCCAGAGGCAGACTGTGCTCCCAGCAGGACAAACAGCCACACAGCACATGCCAGGTTTCCATCAGCCTCGGCTACAGCCAAGAGAAGGAAAACCAATTCTGTGGTCTTAGAGGTTTGCTCTCAGTGCACATTTCCTGCTCTCCCTTCCTACGTCCCGGGGGTGAGGGGCCCCAAGGTGGGCGGCAAACCCTGGGACAAGGAAAAGAGAACAATCATGTCACATTGGCAGCTGGCGCTGTCACTCAGGCTCACGCTTCATTAAGGAAATGCCTGAGGAGCTCCAGTTCTCTGTGAAGAACGGAGGCCCAGGCTGCACCAAGGAGGAAGGAAAACAGCTCACGGCTGTGCAGAACTGTGGCGCTGTTTGCTGCCTTCCTGGAGACAGCGAACGGGCTGGGGGGGGGGGGGGGGGGGGCACAGAGCATCTGGATAGACCCTGCCGGGCAAGGGCTGAGTCAGAACCTGCTGGAGCCCTGGGGGCTGAGGAGGCGCCTGGGGCTGGAACAGTTTGCAAAGAGACGGACACAATTTTGAGACTGGGGTTAGGTTTAAGGTTGGGGCTGCGGCTAAAGATAGGAGTTGGAAGTGGGTTGGTCTGGGGGTAGCAGTAGGATGAGTGTTGGAGCTAGATTGAGCCAGGTGCGCAGAATCCCTTTTTCTACTCCCAAATGTCAAGTGAGAGTCCATCCCATAGACCTCCCTGTACTAGGGGTGAATCAGAGGAGGAAGCACGGGGTAGGGAGAGTTCTAATGCAGAGGGGAGGTTCTAAAGCAGGGCAGGTACGGCTGTGAGTTGCTGGCAGTCTTGGGAAGGGACACGCAAGTAGGCCCCTGGGATTTGGGAGGTGAGACTCACCTCCCTGCTCACACCCCCAGGGGGCTCCCAGCACACTCAAATGAGGTCTGAGTCGCATTGGTTGGACCTCAGATCCCAGGGAAATGCGGGAATGCCGAAGACACAAGAAAAGGCTTCACAGTTCATTACGCCCAAGCCAACCACGGAGTAACCTCAAACCCCCGAAAGTGGCCTCCATAACGGGAGACATATCATTCCCAGCTGAGCTTTTTGTCACTCTCATCATGTAGCACCATTCACTGAGCCCCGGAGGCCAACTCCACCGGCACTTTATATACGGTTTTTCACTTAGTTCTCATGAGAGCTCTGCAAGGTCTACACGACTGTCCCATCCTCCAGATGGGCACACTGAGGTTGGGAAAGAGTAGGTCACTTTGTGTAGTCCTGCAGCTGGGAAGTGTCAAGGCAGGCCCTGCAGCAAGGCCGGCCAACGGCTGGCCCACAGAAGTTGGCTTGACCAATATTTAAAATTTAGAACAAATACACTATCTCTGCTTTCTCAACCCAGAAGGTTAAGTGTGACCAGAGTGCAGTTTCTACCAGTCCCCACAGCCAGAGCGAAGTTTTTGCGGGGCGGTCTCTATTTCCACATGGTCTGTGGTAGGTTTGGTAGGACCCTACACCCAGTACCTCCTCACTTCCCAGGGAAGCCAGAGCCACGCCCCAAACCCAAAGTCCTGAGTTCTCAGGCTCACAACCTGCCTTTGTATCTGGGAACCTATGGGTGTCCCCACCTGCCTGCTGCAGGAAGGATGCTGGGGCTCAGCTTGCAGGGAGGAGGGCTGAAGGAAGAGGACCCCATGCCCGCCCAGAGGAGCCCAGGCAAGGGGGGCAGAAGAAGCCCTCCCCCACTACAGCACTGCAATCTTACCCACCACCTCCAGAGCCATGTTGCCAGGGAGCCCACAGTCATTCCACAGTCTGAGTGCTGGTTGGTCGGAGAACCAACATGGAGCTTCCAATGAAGAACCCGGCCCTGGGAGTGTATCCAGCTACGGGTGGAGGCAGACCGCTAGCCAGTTGGAATCTGGGGAGATCTCCTTCCCTGCTCCGTCTTCTCGGGGATGGGCAGTGGAGAGGGGGCCACAGAGGCAGCCCGCATGCCTTCTCACCTTCGGAATCTCTAAGCCGGCCCCGGAAAGAGTGTTCGTCCCCTCTGGAAGAGACCCATGCCTCTCCCCAAGATGCAGAGAATAGCTCCCTGAGGTCACACACGCCCCTGCCCGCGACTCTCCCCAAGGACACCAGGACCAGGCAAATGGTCCCAAGGTGCTGTGGGGAAAGAGGACCTGCCACAGGGTGGCAGGAGGGAGGGCTTCTCCAGAGCACCCTCAGTTCCAGCCCACAGGCTGGGGCTGGACCATCCCATGCAGTTCTCACCAAGGCCAGGTGGGCTCCACAGCACTGTCCCTGTTTTACAGATAAGGAAACTGAGGAATCCGAACTTCTCCTCCTCACAGTCAAGATGGGGTCCGCCCTCCCCAATCTCTTCCTCAGCCTGCAGCTTTGGGACACAAAAGAGGGCTGACTGAACGATGGTTTGAGCCAGCTACAGTCTGGGCCTCCTGTCTGAGCACTTGGGACATCTGTGAGACAGAAGACGCCATCTTCCAGGGGAGGAAAGATTCAGGGCTCAACCACTGGGACCAGAAGGAAGCATGGGTTCTTAGGGAAGGAAGAAGCATAAGTAGCCACATGGACCCCTTGATGCATGAATGGATAAAGATGTGGTATAATGGCAATGAGAAAGAATGAAATCTGGCCATGTGTAGCAACATGGATGGAACTCGAGGGTGTTATGCTGAGCGCAATAAGTCAGGCAGAGAAGGACAAATATCATATGTTTGCACGTATAGGAGGATTAGGAGGAACTTAACAGAGGACCAAGGGGGAGAAGAAGGGGAGAAAATACTGGGGGAAAGGGAGAGAGGCAAACCATGAGAGACTCTTGAATGCTGAGAAAAAACTGAGGACTGATGGATGTGGCGGGGGGGGGGGGGAGATGGGCACGGAGGGGGGCATTTGTGGGGATGAGCACTGGGTGTTATATGGAAACCAACTTGACAATAAACTATTTGTAAAAAAAAAAATAAGAAAGAAAGAATAAAGAAAACATTTATTAAAAAAAGATGTGGTATATATCTACAATGGAGTATTACTCAGCAATCAAAAAGAATGAAATCTTGCCATTTGCAACTATGTGGATAGAACTAGAGGGTATCATGCTAAGCAAAATTAGCCAGAAAAAGACAAATATCAGAGGGCTATACTCATATGATGAACATAAGGGCAGGGAAGCAAAAATAATATAAAAACAGGGAGGGGGATGAAACATAAGAGACCCTTAAATATAGAAAACAAACAGAGGATTATGGGAGGGGTTGTGGGAGGAAGGATGGTCAGTAAGGAATCTACTCCTGAAATCATTGTTGCAATATATGCTAACTAATGTGGATGTAAATTTAAAAAAAAAAAAAAAAAACGAAGCCACATGGATCCCATAGCTTCTGAGCACACAGTTCAGGGTCAAGAGCTATCGGAGTATAGTGAGGGCAAGAGAAGAAGGGAGCAGTCAGGGCAGGCTTCCTGGAAGAGGCAGACATAGGCATCAGTGGTTTGAAATTCCTCACAGGCATGAATGCAGCTCAAGAGGTCCAGACTCTACAACAGGCACCAAAGGGCAAGATCGGCCTGCACATGGGTGGGCCTTGGTGCCCCTGCCTCAGGCAGTGCGGTGACTAGAGACAAAGAACATGGGCCTTTGAGTCCAGGACAAATCTTTCCCCCAACATTTATGGGCTGTGTGACCTTGGACAGAAACAGAACCACTCCGAGCCTCAGTTTCTACTTCCGAGAAATGGGCACAATGACATGTACCTCACCAGTCTGGTGTGCAGAGCCAGTGAGACAATGTAGTGTAGTTAAAGCAAGTTGTTCTTGCCTTCGTCCATCACACAGAGGTGGACAGGCCCTGCCTCAGTGGAAGTCTGTGTTGCCCTAGGGTACACCTGCGCCTGGGAGTGAGATACCCTCACCACTGGTCCCAAGATAAACTGCCAGCACCCAAAGAGCCCACTGTTCACACAGCTGCTGAGGCGGCATCCTCCTGTCCTGCAAGGTGCAGGTGGATCCATGCCAACCACCCACCGTTCTCCTGTGAAGCCACCCTTCCTCACATGCTCCAGCCCCGGGGCAGTCCCAGCAGACCCAGGGAGAGCAGCAGGGGCAGCGGTGAGCTGGTGAAGGTTTAACCATGGACTCTCTGCAAGTGCATCACAAGATAGGTGACAGATTGACAGATCAATAGATTGATCGATCGATAGATAGATAGATAACAAGTCTCTGATTTGCAGTGTTTGCAGACTTCCTTGATGTAAATGCTTCCATTATGATCGATTTCAAGCTACCAGTGACATCACTGAGCACAGAGTTAAGAAGCCAGCTGGTGTGAGCCACTTCCTGCCCACTCCTGCCTGGTGGGGGCGTGCGGGGGCAGGGGTGTATCAACTTGCTCCTGGTTCTACTTCAGAGGTGTGGAGCAGAAGCCACCAAGGAGGACACAGGAGTTGGAAACCAAAGAGAGACCCAAGTGGATGCTAAAGAGCAGCTTGCAAGGCCTGGTGGGTCAAGCAAGTCAGAGAAAAGCCAAATTCCCCCCTAAGTTTCCCAGCAGAGATCCAGGCTGGGGTTTCTGGAATACAGCCCCCCGCCCCCATGCTGAGGGAAGGCTCCCTTTCTGAAGTCTAAGTGCCACTACATCATGCAGATGCCACATCCCAAAAGATCTGCCGTTGAAACACCCCAGCAGCCACCCATGCAAGTCAGCCTGCGGCTCTGAGAACACATCTTCTTCATGGTACAGTCACCTCACCTGTCCTGTTGCTCGGGGCACTGTCGGTAAGAGCTGGCGGGGGGAGGAGAGAGGCGGGGAGGGGCCCATGCACGCAGCAGCCACCTGGCCCTCCACTGCTGGGGCTCTCGGAGGGCACCCCTTTCCCACCATCCTTAATGAAGAGCAAATTTCCCAAGGCTCTTCCAAGAAGTCCCCAGACAAGCCTAGGACTCGAGGGAATCACGAAGCCAGCAGGCAATGACGTGCAAGCCAGCACCCAGTGCCCTGGGCCTGGGCACCTGCACCAAGTCAGCCAGAGCAACTGTGGGCATCAGCTCCGCAAGCTCTCACCCCGCCTCACTGCTGCCTGAGCCAGAGGTGCAGTGTGGTTCTGACCTGGGCTCTACCACCCACCATCGCTAAGTCCCGGCACACACCCCCCAGCTTCAGTTTATTCCCCTATGAAGTGGAGCTATGACAGCCCTCCTCTTCAGAGTGACGAGGGACCTAGCACCCTGCCTGCCTCCAGAGGTCCCTATGCCAACAGATGCCCACACCCTGTCTTTTGATGAACGGACCCACTCTCCTCCCCAGTGGGCTGCTATTCTCCAGAAGGATACACGTCTCTGCTCCCCCAGGGCCAGCGGAATGACAGAGAAGCAATCAGCAAAGGGCCCAGGGCTGAGCAGAACCTTCCCACCGTCCCCCGTGCGCACATGCTCTGAGCACCAGAGGACAACCCCACTGACATGTTTCATTGACAAAGGAGGAAGAGTCCTGCCCGAGGATGTGTCAGAGCAGAAGGGAAGCTATTTTGCTCCATGTTCTAAAAGCTGAATGGATTACTGGACCTGAGCTTCTTTCTATTTTCAGCAGAAAGCCAGTTATAAACAGCCTGTTTACTCACAGGTTTTGCTCTTCACACAAGTCAGGAGAAATGTTTACCCTCCATACTTCCGCCCCCTAATAATTAAGTGCTCTTGATTTTTCTGCCTTCAGACTTCCCATTTGGTGTGTCTTCCCTCAGAGGCAGTGGTTCTCAAACTCTGCGGCATATCTGAATCACCCAGAATCTTTTACTAGTCTCTGTACCCTGTATCAATGACATCAGAGCACCCAGAGGCAGGGCTCAGGCATCGGGGTCCTTTTATTCTTTTTAACATTTATTTATTTTCGAGAGAGAGAGAGAGAGAGAGAGAGAGCATGTGAGTAGGGAAGGGGCAGAAAGAGAGGGAGACACAGAATCTGAAACAGGCTCCAGGCTCTAAGCTGTTAGCACAGAGCCCGATGCAGGGCGCAAACTCATGAACTACAAGATCATGACCTGAGCCAAAGTCGGATGCTTAACCGACTGGACCACCCAGGTACCCTCAGTGTTCTTTTAAGTCCCCCCAAGTGATTCTGACACACAACCACTACTCTGGCCCTGCCAGGGCAGCCAAAGTTTACGTTGAAGGGACAGTACTCCTTTGCTTAAGGGACCTGGGGCAGCAGAAGGTGCCTGGACCTTCCTCCTTGAGCCCAGGGCTCTGGTAGGCAAGCCTGAAACCCCAACATCAAGGCCAATTCTGCAGGTCAGGTCTCTCTCTGTCTCTCACCACAGTTTAGTCAAGTAAGGAATTATTGAAGGAAGAGAGATAAATTAGGAGATGGTGAATCAATTAGATTAATTACTAATTGGCTCTATATCCATTAATGGAGGTGAGAATCTGTAAAGCTGTACCAAGATTCAGATGTTTCCCTAAGTTCTGCAACCTGAAAAACACCACTGGTGAATACAGGACAGTCTAAGGACAGAAGTATTAAGGAAGACAGTACAAAAAAATACCACACTGCCCAAAGGATTCTCAAACTTCATTAAGAGACATTTTTTTAAAGCCCAAAACTGTGGAGAGATATGAACAGTGTATTGAGGGATGCTTAGAAGGCTTTTTTTTTTTTAGTTTATTTATTTATTTTTAGAGAGGACGAAAGAGAGGAGTTGGGGGTGGGGGAGGCAGAGAGGGAGACAGAATCCTAAGCAGGCTCCACATAGTCAGTGAGGAGCCTGATGCAGGGCTTGATGCAGGGCTCGAACTCGCAACCGTAGGATCATGGCCTGCGCTGAAGTCAGACACTTAATTCCAGACCAGAGTGTGATCATTAAAACCCTGAGATGGTAATTCTACCTAAACCACAGACTTCCAGAGTATTCATAGCAGGATATGTATTAAACACTTCAGAAAGTAAATGCTGGAGGAAAATGCCCCCCCAATGATTTAGTAAAGCAGCTAGAATTATCAACCCTGCATGATGTGCTGGGCCCTCTTCTAAACACTTTGCACATGGTATTTTATTTCATCCTTAATTCTAGGATGTGGGTGCATTTTTTTTTCAAACAGCTTTATTGATGTACAATTTACATGTCACAAAACTCGTCCATTTTATGTGTACAAGTCAATGTTTTCTTTAAATTATATTCAGAGTTCTGCAGCCATTACCACAATCTAACATCCCATCATCTTAAAAAGAAACCCCATGTCCATAAGCAGCCACCCCTGCTCTAATCCAACCGTCTCTGTGCCCCTCCCCCACACAATCCTAATATGATGGTTTGGGGAGGTATTTAGGTCGTGAGGGTGGCGACCTCCTGTAAGATCAGCACTGGGAGACTGCTCAGTCACGAGGCTGGAACCCTCTTATTAGACCAGACCCCACGGAGCCCTGCACCCCCGTCCGTCACGTGAGGACACAGCCAGAAGCTGGTAGTCTCCAACCCAGAAGAAGGCCTTCATCAGACACCGCGAATTCGCTGGCCCCAAGATCCTGGGCCCCAGCTTCCAGAACTGTGAGAAGTAAATGTTTTTTGTTAAGAAGCCGCCCAGTCTGTGATATGTTTTTAAGGCAGCCTGAATTGACTGGGATGCTCCTTATACCCCTCACCCCCACACAACCCCTGGCCACCACTTTCTGTCTCTATATTTTGCTATTTGGAGCATTTCGTATAAATGGAATCCCACAGTAAGTGGTCTTTCATCACCATCTTCTTTCCCTTAATTACGTGTTCCAGGTTCATCCAACATTGTAGCATTTTCCAGTATTGTATTTCTTTCTGTGGCTGAATAGTATCCCACCATGTGTGTATGTAGTAGTTGCTATCATAATCTTCACTTTGCAGATGGGGACTTACTACCCAAGGGCAGAGGATGAGTATGTGCAGAGCCCGGGGTCTGCCTCCAGAGCCTATTCTTAAGCCACCGCGACCCTCCCACAATAAAGGGCTGGCCTATTTAAGTCCATGGTGTGACTCATATTCCTGCAAAAAAAGTAATATGATAATATTAGATGCATGTAATTTTGCAGAAGTATCCAGGGATAAAGCTGTCTAGGAAACTCGATTGATAGTTTCCTGTTCTCATTAATAGTTGTTCATTACTTATCCATTCATCCTGCCATCTGCTCCCCTCTAGCAAGCAAGTGATAACACCACCTATGATTCCAGGAAGGTTAGGGCATAAAACCTAAAATAAAAAACAAACCATATTCTTTGCAGAACTACAGAACAATTGCTATCATAGGATTTTATTCTAAAGTTGCAAACACTGAAAAAGTGTAATGAACCACCAGGTACCTCTGGGTGTCATGTCCTACCATGGCTACCTTCAAAGAAATCTCCAACACCATATCCTTCATTGGCAAACATTTCAATCGTATCTCTAAAAGACAAGGGCTGTTTTTAAAAAATACATAAACACATGGGGCGCCTGGGTGGCTGAGTCGGTTGAGCGTCCGACTTTCGCTTAGGTCATGGNCTGACTGCATCGATGTGCATCTGGACAGAATCACATTTTGTTGTCTGAACAGATTATGTTAACCAAACATTGTGATTAAAATAAATGGTATTGGGGCACCTGGGTGGCTTAGTCGGTTGAGCGGCCGACTTCCGCTTAGGTCATGATCTCGCGGTTCGAGGGTTTGAGCCCCGCGTCGGGCTCTGTGCTGACTGCCAGCTCAGAGCCTGGAGCCTGTTTCAGTCTGTGACTCCCTCTCTCCCTGACCCTCCCCTGCTCACGCTGTCTCTCTCTCTCCTAGAAATAAATAAAACATTGTAAAAAAAAATAAAAATAAATACATAAACACAATACCATGAGTACACCTGATAATGGGAAGAATCCCTTGAGCGCGTTCCAATATGCAGTCAGTATTCAAATTTCCAAAAGTGATATTTGTACAGTATCAGAATCCTGATAAAGTCCATGGCATGTAGCCAACTGGTGTATGTATCTTATGTATCTCGGGTCACTTCAATCTCTATGTTGCCACCCTGCCTCCTTTTGTCACCTAGAGCAGCTCACCAATGTTCCCCAGGGCCTTTGAGAACCATGAGAAGTTCTACAAAGACGTGTGTGTGGACTGTGTGTATGAGTGTACAGATGTAGATACAGATGTCAGTATAAATAAGATACATGCCTCAGCATATTGATCCGGTTACTCCCTCTGTATTTCTCTGCCCCTTTTCTTACTCCCTTACTCCCAGGGGGCATTTCCTCCACTTCTCCACCACCACTGAAGCAAGGGGAGAAAAAAAACAAAACAAGGAAAGTGCTGCTCTTACATTTGAGAAGATTCAGGGCTAGTTTTTCATTTCTCACTTCTGAGATTCTAGATGGAATCTCCAGCTTGGGAGAGAGTGAAAGCAAAGGCCAAATGCAACTAAAAAACCCAGTTGGAAAGAGAGGAGATAGAGGATCAGAAAAAAACTTTTGGTAAGAGGGACCAGGAGAGAGGAAGAGATTTGGAGAGGCCTACAAAAGCAGGCTCCCCCTCCCTAATGGTCCACCCCACAGGCCACCCATCCTTCAGCCATCCTGCATATCTTTTTTTAATGTTTATTTTTGAAAGAGAGAGAGATAGAGTGCAAGCGGGGGAGGGGCAGAGAGAGAGGGAGACACAGAAGCCAAAGCAGGCTCCAGGCTCTGAGCTGTCAGCACACAGCCCAATGCGGGGCTCGAACCCACGAACTATGAGAACATGACCTGAGCTGAAGTTGGACACTTAACCAACTGAGCCACCCAGGTGCCCCTATCCTGCACACCTGAGAGACCCCATCAAAAGATAAGGGTCTGGGACACCCTGTATGGGAATGGGGAACCAGGAGGGCCATAGGCCCTGCCCAAGGTAGACAGGAGCTATTAGCAGGGGCAGTGGTGGCCATATTGCCCCCTACACAGAACATAAGGGCATGAACTGACATGGAGATGGAGACAGGCATCATCTTAACAAACAAGGATTAAGCACCTACTCTTCTCTGCCAAACAATGGAGATACAGAGATAAGCAAACGATGGATATAGATGGACAAATCAATGCACCAATAGATAGAGATTGATGGAGGGATGCACTTTCCTGATTGCTGCCCACACATGCACTCACGTGCACGTACGTATGCACATGCACAAACTAGCTGCTAGATACAGACAGAACTAGAGGCACAGATGCGGAGTACGCTGGGCCCAGTGGGCAGGGGCGGGTGCCTAGAGCCACCTCCTGTCCAGGCACCCACCCTCACTCCCATGACTCTGGGCTTCAATTCATGCTGTTCACTCTGCCACAAACACCCCTCACCGTGCCTCCTGCCCTCTCCACCTCGGACCCCAGGGAAGCCCTTCTACATCCTCCCCCCTGTTCAACTAGCTGTCATCCCACTACACTGCCTGGGACTGTCAAGGACGGTCCTCACTCTGTCCACAAATGAACACATGGATGATTTTAGACACATCGATCCCAACCCTAATAAGAGCTAATGGCTTAATGGTCAGCAATTAAGGTTCTGGAAATTTGGAGTGGTCAGACAGACCTGGTTCCTACACCAGCCTCTCACGCATGAGCTGTGTGAACTTGGACGAGTTACTCATCCCTCCTGTGCCACGGTTTTCTCAACCGTAAAATCAGGTGATGATACTGCCATGAGCATGAAACCAGATGAAGAATGCAAGGTTTCCAGCACAGCATTTTGCATGGAGTGGGTGATCAATACATGTTTCCTGAAGAGCAGCCCTGCATCGAATACATCAGGGACGTCCCCAGCTGTCATGCCAGGAGAAAGCAACCTCAGATAGAGCCAAGGGCTTCAGCCATCAGGAGCCCAAACTTGCTCCCCCACCCTGAATGCCCTGTGAGCTCTGACCATCAGCAGCAAAGGCAGCAGGCTGCCAGGTGAGGTCCTGGTGCAACTTGGGTGGCAAAGAGCAGATGCAGGATAGGGATGCTGGCTCTCATCCTCCCTAGCTGCTGGCCTTTGCATCCCTCCTCTGCCCTGGCTGAAGCCATCTGACACCCCAACACAAACACATACACATACAACACACAAACACACCACATACACACACACACACACACACACACACCTCTACAGGACTCAGAACCCACTCTGGGGACTCAAGGACCCTCAGCCCACCTGGGCCCCAGGATCCGGTCGCCCTGGCATGGAGCATCATACTATAGCAGAAGCCTGAGCATTTTGCCATTAAATAGCTCGGGCCTTAAGAAAATTCTGTAATTCTGCTCAGCCTTAGTTCCTCATCTGTAATATGGATATAATAATTCCTGCCTAAATGAAAAACAGACTAGATGTGTGAAATCCTTGTTGAATGAATGGGTAAGTGGATAAATAATCTACCCAAGAGCACAGCACATTAAACTAATGGCTGTAAGCTCCGCTTCCCGGCTGATCCGGCATAGATAATGTGTGACCACCCTGCCACGAGGGCTCTGGCCTGGTCCCCACCCTGCCCCCACCTCCCATGACAGGACATCCACCCTGCCTTGCTCTGCCTAGCTCCCACCCTGGCCCACACACTGATTACCAGCTCCTGAACTTGGCTTTGACTTGTCTCTAGTTATTTTCAACCTTCTTCAAGAGGAGTTGGTGGCCTGAAGGTAACCTTGGCGTCAGCCTGTGGACTGCTCTCTTCCTGGACATCTGTGAACCACACTCCAAATGCAACCACCGCTCAGATACCATGTACCACTTCTTCTCAAGCAAACTACAGCCAAGCCTGCCTTTAGTGCCACTCATCCCCTCCTTGCCTGCTCTGATTGTCCTATTACCAGAGCTATACTGCCACATCCCTGGTGCCAGCACTGCTCCGCCCCGCACCTGCTCATGCCGGGAGTCCTGGCGGTCATGACCATGACACTTAAGACGTGGGGAAAGGACAACCGTGCAGATCTCTCCAGTGCCAAGTTCATCGGCGGCCAGCTGGTTAATGGTGCCGGGAGAAGCCAGACGAGGCTCATCTCACTTATGACACACACATCTTGAGTACCAGATCCCACCCCCTGCAGCCAACTTAAGGGCATCACAAAACCAACTGTCCCTTCTCTCTTGTAAGCAGCATGCTCTCTGCAGAGGCATTCCCTCAAAACACAGGCACACTGTCGTATCTCCCATCTTCATAAAATCATCCCTCCCCAATACCACCACCCCTCCAAGACTCTGCTCCCCTTTACAATGGGATGTGTACGAAAGGTGGTCTACACCTGCTGGCCCCGTCTCCTGTCTTCCCATTCTCTCTCGAGCCCACCCCTGTCAGCTTTGGTCCCACCACCACCCCACAACAGCTCTTGCCAAAGACCTCAAGGATGTCTCTGTTGTAAATCCAACAGTCAACATTCACCTCTCTTCCTCCTCAACCCACCTGCACCACTGGGTGTTGCTCACCCCACTCTCCCCTGAAATGTCTCTTGACCTCTCCTCCTGGTTATTCTCTGACTTTGTTTTTGTTTTTTTTTAATTTAAATTCATATTAGTTAACATAGTGTAGTAATGACTGCAGGAGTAGAATTTATTGATTCATCACCTACAGAGAGCACCCAGTGCTCATCCCAACAAGTGCCCTCCCCAATATCCCTCCAACCACATCCCCTCCAGCAACCCTCAGTTTGTTCTCTGTACTTAAGATTCTCTTATGGTTTGCCTCCGCCTCTGTTTTTATTTTGCCTTCCCTTCTCCTATGTTCAATGCTCATCTGATGAACGGATAAAGATGTGAGATACGGATAGATACATACGTACATACATAGATAATGGAATATTACTCGGCAGTCAAAAAGAATGAAATCTTGCCATTCGCAACAATGTGGATAGAACTAGAATGTGTTATGCTACATGAAGTAAGTCAATCAGAGAAAGACAAATATCATGATTTTATCTTCCTAACTTTCTTGGCTGCTTCTTCTCAGTCCCTTTTGCTGGTTTTTGGTGGCATCATCTGACACAGTTATCTGTTTATTTGTCTACTATCCACCTTTCCCCACTAGAATAGAGGCTTCATGAGGTCACATTCATTACCATATTCCCGGTGCCTAGCGCTGTGCCTGGCATATAGAGGGTGTTTGACAAACATCTGTGAAATGAGCCCATTCGGGGAGAATGGACAGCCATTCTTGAGGACTAGCATGGGTCAAGTCCCGGGCCAGATGCTGGGGATACAGAGATAGATGTAGCATGGTTCCTTCCTTCTCTAACGGATGGGAGTAAGAGGATAGTGGACTACAGAAACAAATTAAATACAGCACAGTTGTTAGAAGCAATGTAGGAGTCATCGATAAAGAAGTTGGAAGAAGAAAAGCAGAAAAGAAGAACAGAGATGTTCTCTGAGCTGGGTCTTGAAGGCCTATTAAATCACGGGATTATAAAGTGAAAGGAAGGCTTTCTTAGGCAGGAAGGTCGGCATGTGCAAAGGCACCAAGGCATAGAAAGGTGAGGCATAAGTAGCGAGCAGTGCACATATTCTGAGAACTCGAGCACTGCAGGCTGCTGGAGAATGCCAGCAAAGAGGAGCATGAAGGCACCATATGGAGGAGGAAGGAAGACTGGGTTAGGAAGGGCCCCACATGTCATGTTGCAAACCTGAACTGGATTCTGAGTCAAGAGAGAGCCACCAAAGATTTGTAAGCTGGGATCTGACCAATCAGATTTGTGTTCCCAAGTCCCATCTCTTGGGAACATAGGAGTAGATCAGAGAAAATACGGTGAGAAACAAAAAGAAGAAAAGATACCAGTTGAGGAATACCAGCTGAGGTCACTGTCACAATAATCTAGGTGAGAAATGATGAGGGTCTGCAAAGGTGGGGAAGGAGAAGAGGTAGACTCAAGGATGCTCAGAAAGAGCTGGGGATCACCCAGCAGAGTGCCATGAGGGAAAGTAAGGAGTATCACTCAGGCGACAGTGGTGCCACCAGCCAAGCCAGGAGGGGACCAGATCTGGGGCAGAAGCAGAGAGTTCAGACAGTGTGTCTGTGAGACAGCCCCAGGCACACACCGGACGACCTCTATCACATCACTGTCCGGTGATCTGATCTCACAAGCAGGAAATACCAGCAGCCCCCGGGGCCCTCCCCCACCCTGAGCGGGGGATGGGGGAGAAATAAGCATGTCATCCAGGAACAACCGCTTCCAAAATAGCAAGAAAACCCAAGGAAGAAAAATGCTGCGTCAGCTCCCAGAGAACTTATTTGTTTTTAACACTCAGTGAGAAGGGCTATTTAGACCAATTATAGTGCATTGTCTTTTCCCTACTCCCTCCAATTATGGTTGTTTTCTGAGCCACCCCATGGGAAAATCCTGCCCAGACTCCAACTTATTCCTCTGGTGGCTTCAGGAAGAAGTGTGTGTGCGTGAGAGACAGAGGTAGAGAGAGAGGAAGAGAGTGAGGGAGGACCCCAGGCCATCATGGGGAGGAACGTGCTGCCTCAAGGAAGAGACGGAGTCTCAGCCTTGAGGGGCACAATGTTTGAGTACGTTTTCCAGGTAGGAGGCCTCTGGCTTCCTGTAAACTTTCCTGACATTTTACTTCAGAAATCAGGTCAACCCAACAAAAACCAAATCTCCAAAGTCAGTTCCCCACATGACAAGATCAAGTAATTGGTTTTTTTTCCTAGTGGCCAACTCACCAGAAGCCAAATCACAAAATCCCATGTCTCTCAAATGCCAAATGGCAGTAGTGAGGGTTTTGCCCTAAGTTTTAGCCTCATCTTGCCCCTCCTCCCACCCATCATTTGCATATAAACCAGCAGGAGAGGGAGGGGCAGGTGGAAGAAGATACCCAAGGCAGAGGCAAAGGCTGAGGCAAAAACAAAATTTGAAAAATACCTTCAAGAGGCGCCTGGGTGGCTCAGTCGGTTGAGCTCAGGTCATGACTTCGGCTCAGGTCATGATCTCATGGTTTGTGGGTTCGAGCCCCACATCAGGATCTGTGCTGACAGCCTATTTCAGATTCTGTCTCTCCCTCTCTCTCTGACCCTCCCATGCTCATGCTGTCTCTCTCTCTCTCTCTCTCTCTCAGAAATAAATAAAACATTTAAAAAAAACTTTTTTAATAAATAAATAAAAAGAAAAACACCTTCAAGCTCTCAACAAACTGGTTATTCAGTGACTTGCTCTAAGGGCAAACTGGCCTGACTTTTGGCAAATGGACACAGGGCCAGTGGTGAGGCCATCCAGGGAGTGCCCATCCACACCCATGGGCCATGTGGCTGCAGCTGGTGGGCCCCAGGAAGGGTCTCAGACAACTCCCATGGAGAACAGACCCACCAGAGACCTCGCTCCCACACCCCTTCATCCAGGTGACCAACATGTAACTTGTTCCTCAGAACCATATTCTGCACACAGTGAACCAGACATCCTTACATGAAGCAGCCCCTGGATCCAACTTGGAAGCCTGATAGCCACAGCCAGGCATTTCCCAGGCCTCTCTGACTTTGAGAGGCTATTTTCTGTCCCTTCCCTAACCCACCTTCCTTCCAGCAGACACTTTCTCTCCAGCATCCCAGCTTAATTCTGAGTGGGGTCTTCGATCCCAGAGGCCCTTAAAATCAGGGCCATCACAAGAAAGGCCTCAAAAAGTTTTCTGAGGGGGAACTTTTTTTCTCTTCAACTTTGAGCTGAGGGCCTTGACCTTGGGCAGCCAAGCACTGCAGAGGCTGCAGAGTCTAGTTCATTCTCAGGCCTTACTCCAGTCCATTCTCCTCAGGCCATTCCAGGGTCCAAGCCTGGCCAGAGCAGAGAAAGTAATGGAAAGCACAAGGGTTCAGGTCATCAGATCAAGCTGGGCGCCTGCCAGTCTCTAGCAGCTCTGACCCCTCCCCCTTCATCCTTCTTGCTCTCCTGGAACCCACTGGAACACCTCACCATTCAGACTCACTCAGGCTGTCTCTGACGATGTGCCAGGCATCTTCACAAGGCTACATCCTCTGCTTCGTACCACAGCACAAGCTGGGGGTCACTTCCATGCTTAGCTTTCAAGGGGAAGAAACTGGCTCAAGAAATATCCCTCCCCTGCTGGAGGTCACACAGTTTGCAGATAGAGAACCACAATGTAGTTTTGGATTTCACTTGCCCTGATAGACGATGGTATTTGGTGGAGCCCCAAAGCCCCTTCTTCTCCATGGCTCCCCTAGTCACTGCTCCAACTGGCATGGGACAGTGTCCTTCCATGTGTGGGAATGTCTTTATGAAGCATGGAGCATGGCTTACGTAAACTCTGCCCTGTCCCAGGCCCATCCATCCAGATGACTCCACTGGCCCAAATCAGCGAATCGTGTCTGAATAAATGTTGGCTAGGATTTCAGCCACCTGAACCAAGAGAGGTTTGACAGTAAAAAGTCACCACATGACCATCCCCAGACAATCCTCCAGGGGATCATGAGGAAGCCCATCTTCCCCCCTAAAAAAGCCAGCCTCCCACAAAAGGAGAGGAGAAGGGGTCTCGCATTATTCATCATCCTCCCCCATCCAGATCCCTCTGCCGCACATGGGAAAGTCCCAGGCTCTGGGTCCAGGAAGACTCTCAGAAGGGTCTCCATCACTCTTCAAGACCTAGGGCAAAAAAGGGAGAGCCATCAGCCTAAAATGGGCAGGGCAGTGTGGGGCCCTCTAGGGCAAGGCACAGCAAGAGCAGGGCTAGACAAAAAAAGGGTGCCTCAGGTGGTCGCCAAAGGTGACGTCACCTGCCAGCAAGCCTGTGAAAGGGAGGCTCCGGCTGGTGCCTGGGAAGGAGACCCAGGGAACACAGCACCATGTGAGGGGGCTCGCAGGGATCTCCTCAATTACTTCTCTCCTCAACCACACGAGCAGGTGTCCCTTTCCCCATTTTACTGACAAATGGCATGGAGTCCCCTGGTGATCAAATGGCTGCTCAGGGTCATGCTTAGCCTTATACTCTCTATAGGGGAAGTGACTCTGAGATCCCAAAGGTTGTCCTCAAAGTGCCTCATACTGACCACGTACAAACCACAGTCAGAACCTCTGGTCTGCTGAGCACATAGGTCATGTCCTAGGGTCAAGGGCAAGGACCATTTGAGGGACCAATGGTGTTAACACCATGTGCTCCCTGCTCCAAGCTGGGCTGGGGCAAAAGCATGGGCAACAGGAAGCCTTGCAGGAGAAAACCCAAGTGCACCTTGCATACCTCAGAAAAGGCCCCATCTCCTTCTGGACTACAGGCAGGAACAAGGCAGCTATCCGAGCCTCCTCTAACGCCTGAGGACAGGCCCTGAAATTGGGCAGCGAAAGTCCTTTGATACTGGGATGAGAATCACAATTGGTGCTCCCCAGGGTGCCTGCAGCATCCTCCTGAGGGGGGCCTAGAGAACTCGAGGCCAGATCAGAGAGGCCATGGGTCCTGGCAGAGACCTGGTGAGTTCAGGGCAGGCTAACCTGGAGGATCCAAGATGGCACTGAGGCCAAGGGCAGCCAGGGTGGGGCTAGCTTGGACACTAGCCATGTGGGAGGCAGCAAGGCTCAGAACTTGAGGCTCCTGCAGGCACACAGGCCATGGGCAGGACAATCTTTGAGGCTCAGACTTGGTGCCCAGGGGGGCTCCTGAGCAGCCTTTGCTGAACTGGACCAGAACAGGAAACCAAAGGTTTCTGAGCATGACCCACTTCCTACCCCCTCCCAGGTAACCATGGGCACCTGCAGGCCCACACACCAGGGCTCCAACCAGTACTAATACTTTTATTTAAATTTCTACTAAAATGTTCTTCATCATCTCTCAGGTCTTCTGAACATTTTATTCGACAGAAAAATGTCCTGAGATGCAGTACCAGATGGCAACAGACATTCCATGGCTCCCTAGGACCCTCAGGCGAAAAGAAATTCTGACTGTGACCCACACCAGTGAAAAGTGCCCTGGACTCAGGATCCTGCAGCTTTGGGGAGGCTTCCAGGGGAGGCAGACAGAAGCCTAGTACCACAAAGTCATCCACAACCAATACCACCAAAGAGCCACGAACTATTGGTCACGGCCATCTGCCCCGCAGCTCTGGAAAACATGCGCCAGGCATTGGCAAGAGGTTCAGCATTGAGGACCTGACTCTCTGCAGATGGCACAATTCCCTGCCCAGGCTGCTGGGTGAGTATGGAGAGGAGAGAGAGGTTGGCATTGGCGGTACAACTGCATAAAGCCCCAGAGGTTGGCATACAATATCCATAATGGGGCCCCAATGACCCACCAGAGACCTAGAATGATCCCCAGAGTTTCCACGTCATCTCCCAACAGAGGTGCAGGAGCAGGACACATTGCCTAATATGCCCCAAGCCTTAGACCTAGATGGGCTTACTTTTGAAGCCCTCGTCCAGACCCCCAAGATGTGCTTAGTTACCTGCACCTGCCTATATGGCCAGCACTCAAGGCCCCACACTGCAGCTAGCACCCTCCAGAGCCGGTCAACCAGGCTGGGGCATGGCAGAGTTGAACAGTCCCCCATCCAGCTGCCTGTGGAGTGCTGGCCACCACCACTCAGGAAGCCAGATGAGAAGCGGCTTCCAAACATACATACACCGATGTGAACCCAGAGAGGGTGACAACAGCTCAAAGCCACACTAGGCGAAGGGAACACAGGACTCCCTGGCAGTGAGCTGACTTAGAGAGACAAGGAAGAAATGGTCACGGTGGGCCCAGACTAGACACCTATGCTCATGGATATGAGGCCGGCTGGCGAACTAGAGTCACAAGCTTCCTCTTCCTTGGAATGGGGACACTTTAAGCATTTGGTGAAAACTATGGACTTTTCCCACAGAAAAAATAGAAAATACGCACACACATACTTGCACACACGTACACAGGCACACTTTTCCATACAATTTCACGGAGCTTCTGGAGTCTATGAATTCAGAGAGAAAACCCCTGAAGACAGGAAGTCCTATGTATTTTGTGCATTCATAAGAGCAAGTATTATTAATCACTTCTTGCTCCCTTACTTAGTGATTTTCTCTCTCCTAAGCTAGACTATAAGCTCCATGAGAGCAGGAACCTGGACTCTGTCGTTCTCCAAATCCCCAGTACCTAAAACAGAACTCGGCATATAGAAGGAACATAATAAATACTTGCTGGTGGAATAAACAGATCTAGAACTTTCTACCTCAGCACTCAGAAGCTGCTATGGCCTTCCTCTCACTAATCAGCAAAGCGGCCCGGGGCTAACCACAGAAAAGACACGTGAGCTTCTTTATGAGCTGGACTCAACAACTTCAGACTCCCTGGCACCAGAACTAGACCCTGGCATCAGTTCTGCACCAGCCCTCCTCAGAGGCAGACAGCCCCGGAGCCAAGCACTAGCCCATCCCGTGGCGAGTCTAGGGAGAGACGGTAGTTCATGCAGAACTCCAAGGTCTGCAGGCGCTGCCCGGAAGCCTGGCCCCAAGGACACTGCCCACTTGCCCTGGAGTTAGCGTGTGTACCTCTGCCTCTGCGCCTTGGGACTGCAAGGCAGTGGTGGGGGTTCCACACTGCTCACATTGATCTCCACTAATGAATTTCTTTGTGGAAAGGAACAAACTGCTCCACAGTGAGACTGGCCAAGGCCGCCCCAGCGTGCGGGCTGGTGTCTCGGGCATGCTAATTACTGCGCTGTCTGAGTACATCTGATCAGCTTCCCCCACCACTGTTCCATAACCGACACGCTAATCTGTCCCCACCTGATGGCTTCCAAGCAGGACGGGGACTTACTAATCAACCCTAATGTGGACAGTTGAGAAAGGAAGAAAATTATAACGCTGAGATTAAACACTGTGATGTCAGCTCCTAGAAGATCGTGATTCACTTAGCTTCCTTTGTAGTGCGTTTCAAGGACTATTAGCTGAAATCGCTCACGCATTCAGGTCCCCAGATATAATCCTGACTGGTCCACCCTTTCTCTCCCATGTGTGACAGAATTCCAGCAAGCCAGCATGACATACTCGTGTGGTGGATGTTACACAGATGGATTATCAAACTAACACATCTTTGGAAAGCATAAGGGATCTGCAATTGTTTGAATGAATTCAGGCATGATGGTTTCCTTGGCATGGAAACACAACCCCTGTGATGGGCAGCAGGGTATCTGGAAAAGGCAATGGAATTTGTTTCACAGCTTTATTGAAGTATAATTGATATGTAATAAATGGCGAATATCACAGTGTACATTTTAAAATATTTTTGACATATGTATCACCACAATCGGGATGGCGAACATATTCATGACCCCCCCCCCAAGGTGTCCATGTGCCCCTCTCTGGTCCTTCCTACACACACTCTGTCCCCAAGCAACCACTGATCTGCTTTTATAGGTTAGTTTAATTCTAGAGTTTAATATAAATGGAATCATTCAGTATATATTCTTTTTGGTCTTCTTTCGCTTAGTCTAATTATTTTGAAATTCATCCACGCCGTTGCTTTTACCAATAATTGTCTCCATTTTATTGTGGAGTAGTATTCCACTGTACAGGTGCACCACAATTTGTTTTTTTCATTCGCTTGTTGATGGACACTTCAGTTGTTTCCCATCAGAACCTATTACAAATTTAGCTGCTATAGAAGTTTTTGTGTGGACAGGGGCGCCTGGGTGGCTCAGTCAATTAAGTGTCCAACTTTGACTCATGTCATGCTCTCACACTTCATGAGTTCAAGCCCCACATCGGGCTCTGTGCTGACAGCTCAGAGCCTGGAGCCTGCTTCAGATTCTGTGTCTCCTCTTCTCCCTGCCCGCCACTCATGTGTTCTCTCTCTCTCTCTCAAAAAAAAAAAAAAAAAAAAAAAAAAAAATTAAAAAAAAAATTTTTTAGAGAAGTTTTAGTGTGGACATAGGCTTTCATCCCTACAAATAGAATGACTAATATGGCAGGTATATGGCTTACATGATAGGTAACTAAGGAACTGTGAAATACCTGGGTGGCTCAGTGTCTGACTCTCGATTTTGGCTCAGGTCATGATCCCAGGGTTGAAGGATCAAGTCCCATGTCAGGCTCTGTGTTGAGCATGGAGCCTGCTTGAAATTTTCTATCTCTCTCTCTCTCCACCTCTCCCTAGCTCATGCGTACTTCCGCACACACACATATGCTTTTTCTCTCTCTCAAAAAAAAAAAAAAAAAAAGAAAGAAAGAAAAGAAAACAAAAACTGTCAAGCCCATTCTCCAAAGGAGCAGTGCCATTTTATAGTCCCATCAGCAGCGCATAAGAATTACAGTTGCTCTGAACCTCATTAATGCCTGGTATTATCCTCCTTTTTAATTTCACTCTAACAGGTATGTGGTAGCTTTTAGTTGCAATTTTCTGTTAGTTTATTTATTTACTTTGAGAGAGAGAAAGCACATGCACATGAGCGGGGGAGGAGCAGAGAGAGAGAGAGAGAGAGAGAGAGAGAGAGAATCCCAAGCAGGCTCCATGCTGTCAGAGTGGAATCCAATACAGGGCTCAAACCCACAAAGCTGTGAGATGATGACCTGAGCTGAAATCAAGTGTCAGACACTTAACTGAGCCACCCGGGAGCACTTCAGTTACAATTTTAATTTCCATTTCCCTAATCACTAAAAAGCAAATGTGCTTATTTGCATTCCATATATCTTCGTTTGTAAAGTATTCAAATATTTTGCCCACCCTTCATTATGGTGTTTATTATCACTGAATGTCAAGAGTTCTTTACATTCTAGGGGCGCCTGGGTGGCTCAGTCAGTTAAGTGTCCAACTTCGGCTCAGGTCATGATCTCACAGTTCGTGGGTTCAAGCCCCGCGTCAGTCTCTGTGTTGACAACCAGCTCAGAGCCTGGAGCCTGTTTCAGATTCTGTATCTCCCTCTCTCTCTGACACTCCCCTGCTCACACTGCCTCTCCCTCTCTCTCTATCTCAGAAATAAATAAAAACATTAAAAAAATTGTTTTAAAGAGTTCTTTACATTCTATTTGTGAATCCTTTATCAGATATGTGATTTGTAAATATTTTCTCCCAATCTGCAACTTGTCTTTTTATTCACTTGGCAGTGCCCTTCCAAGAGCCTAATTTTTAAAGAGGTCTTAATTTTCATGAAATCCAACCTATCAGGTTTTTTCTTTCAAGGACTGCACTTTTGGTGTTTTATCTAAAAACTCTTTGCCTAACCTAAGGCCATGACAATTTTCTATTGTGCTTTCTCATAGAAGCTTTATAGTTTCAGGCTTTTCACATCTGTGATCCATTCTTCACTTATTTTTATATATATAGTACAAGGTATGGTTTGAAGTTTCTTTCTTTGCACAAAGATATTTGCTTGTTCCAGCACCATCTGTTGAAAAAAATATATACTTTCTCTACTGAATTACCTTTGTACCTCTGTTGAAAATCAATCATCCATATATGTAGGAGTCTATTTTGAGGTTCTCTATTCTGTTCCAGTGGTCTACCTGTCTATGTTTACAGCAAAAACATGCTTTCTTCATTACTGTAGCTTTTTAATGTTCTGAAGACATGGACTTAGTTCTGCAAATTTATGCTTCCTTTTCAAAGTGATTTTGGCTATTTGAGGTACTCTGCATTTCCTTATGAATATTAAAATCAGTTTGTCAATTTCGACTCCACACAAAAGCACACTGGGATCTTCATTGGGATGCATTGAATCCATAGAGTAATTTGAGAAGAATTGATATTTCAATACTAATGAGTCTTCTGATCGGTGAACATGGTGTATCTTCTTTCATTTCTTTCAGTAATGTTACATAGTTCTTGGTATACAGGTCTTGCTGATTTTTGTCAGATTAATCCCTAAGGATTTCACATTTTTTATGCCATTCTAAATAGCATTTAAATGGTATTGTTTTTATTTTGACTGCAGTTATCAATTCCTAGTATACAGATATAATTGATTTTTATTGACTCTTTTACATTATAATGTTGTTAAACCTGTTAATTCTGGTAGCTTTTTTATAGATCACATTGAATTATGCACCTAGATGATCATGTCATCTGAACATAAAGAGTTTTAATTAATTTTTCCTTCCTAATCTAGATGCTTTTTTTTTCTTTTTCTTTTTTTTTTTTTTTTTTTTTTTTTTTTTTTTTTTTTTTTTTTTTTTTTTTTTTTTTTTTTTGGCCTAATTGTTCTGGCTATAACCTCAGGTACAATGTTGAACGGATGCAGTGAGAGTGAACCTGTCTGTTTTGTTCCTGAACTTAAGGAGAAACTATTGTCTTCACCATTAAGTAGGAGGTTAGTTGGTGGTTGTTCATAAATGTCCTTTATAAGATAGAGAAGTTTCCATATATCCCTAGTTTGCTGAGGGTTTTAATAGAACCAGATGTTGGGATTTTGTCAAATGCTTTTTTTCTGAAGCATAATCATATGGTTTTTCTTTTTAAGTCTATACTCATGGCAGAATCACATCAGTTGAATTTTTTTTAATTTTGACAGTTTGTAGACATTTTTAAAAATGTTTTTATTTATTTCTGAGATAGAGAGAGACAGCGTGAGCAGGGGAGGGACAGAGAGACAGGGAGACACAGAATCTGAAGCAGGCTCCAGGCTCTGAGCTGTCAGCACAGAGCCCAATGCACAGCTTGAACCCACAAACTGCGAGATCATGACCTGAGCTGAAGTCGGACGCTTAACTGACTGAGCCACCCAGGCTCAGTCACATCAGTTGAATTTGAGTGCTAAAGCAAGCCTGCATCACTGGGCTGAGTAAGCCGCAGTTGGTCATAATACACTATTGCTTTTATATGCTGTTGATAATATTTTGTTGAGGTTTTTTATGGGTCTGTGTTTATAAAAGATATGGGTTTAGTTTTTTGGTAACATTGTCAGTTTTAGTATCAGAGTAATACCAGTCTCATAGCATGAGTTGGAAAGCATTCCCTTCTCTTCAATTTTCTGGAAGACCATATAAAATTAATAATATCTATTCCCCAACTATATGGCCAAATTCAAGAGTGAATCCAGCCTGGTCTGGAGTTTTCGTTCTCACGGGTTTTTTAACTACATATTCAATTTCATTATCAGATATAGGGCTATTCAAATTTCCCATTTCTTCTTGAGGGTGTTTTAGTAGTTTATGTCTTTCAAGAAATTTGTTCATTTCAGCTTGCTTGTCAAGTCTGTTGGTGTAAAGTTTTTCACAATATTCCCTTATTATTCCTTTAATGCCTGTAGAATCTGTAGTAATGTCATTTGTCTCATTCCTGATGTTGGTAATTTGTGTTTTCTCTTTTTTCCTGATCAGTCTGTCTAGAAGTTTATCCATTTTATCTTCACGAAGAACCAGCATTGGTTTCATATATTTTCTCTATTGTTTTTCTGTTTTCTATTTCCTTGCTTTCCACTCTGATCTTTACTTTTTCTCTTCTGCTTATTCAAATTCCATTTGCCATTCTATTTCTAGTTTCTTAAGTGGGAGGTGAGATCATTGATTTGAGACCTCTCTGCCTTTCTAATAGGCAAAATAACTTGAAGCCACATAGACATCAGTTTTTGTAACTTTCTGGCTGCATGACCTTAGCCTAGTTAAAATAACACGTCTGAACCTCAGTTTTCTCACCTGGAAATGGCAGCAAAAGTACCTACCTTTTTTTAAGTTTACTTACTTATTTTGAGAGAGAATGTGTGCACAAGTGGAGGAGAGGCAAAGAGAGAGGGAGAGAGAGAATCCCAAGCAGGCTCTGCACTGTCAGGGAAGAGCCCAATGTGGGGCTTGAACTCACTCATGATATCACTACCTGAGCCAAAGTTGGACACCTAACGGACTGCACTATCCAGGTGCCCCAAAAGTACCTACCATCTTAAAGCTGTTTTGACAATTCATTGGGATCAAATTTCAAACCCAAGACCAAACTTTAAATCCAATACTAGCACAGTAATGTTCAATACGTGCTTCTTAGCTTCCTGTCACAAGCAATCATCCCCTCCCCTCCTTGGGTGACACCTAAGAGCATATAAGTACTCCACAGCCACAGACACAGAAATTGATGCAGCCATGAAAGCCCAACAGATCTGATCTATTCGTTCAGAGTTCAGAAACCAACTCCCAAGCAGAACACCTGTTCCTATGGATCAACTTTAGAGGTATAACCGGAAACCCAGAGACTGTTCCATTACACCAATGGGTTTGGTGGGAATCCCAGAGAATAACCACGAAAAGGTATCTCTAGGCCCCTTTCGACTCACCTATAGCATTTAAACCTTCCTTTAAAAAATCCTCAGTAAAAAAAAATAAAATAAAAAATAAAAAAATAAAAAATTCTCAGAGAGGGGCACCACAGTTGGTGGGTTCGAGCCCTGCATTGGGCTCTGTACTGACAGTGCAAAGCCTGCTTGGGATTCTCTCTCTCTCTCCCTCCCTCTCTCTCTCTCTCTTTCTCTATCTCTCTCTGCCCCTCCCCCTTCTCAAAATGAATAAATAAACTTAAAAAAAAATCCTCAGAGAACACAGATCTGTATGGATTGTAGTAGGAAAAAATATGGTCTGGATCTATGACCTCAGAATAGTTACTTAATCTTCCTGAGTCTCGATTTTATCACCGGCAAAATCCAAGACATAGATTGAGTACCTTACCCAAGTTCGTATTAGCTATAAAAGGTGGCCTCAGACAGTCTGCACCAGAGCCCAAGTGCTAAACCACCATCCACTGCTGCTAACTATACTATCCTTCCAGGATTTCGTGAGATTTAATGAACATATCCAAGGGGCCCAGCACTGAATGAGGCCAGGAAATGTGGGATACTCAGGAGCAGTCAGAGGACCGGGGAGCCACAGGCAGAACAGGTGACATTCATAGCAGCTGCACAGGTGCGAAGATGCACTGGGGCCACTCCTGGGGCTGCCCTTGCTCCAGGGAAGGTATTTATACCGCAGGAGGCATCATGTCTGCTCGGGCTGAGCTGAGTCTTGAGCTGATTTGCACCTGGAATTGACTATTATTGATTCATTTCCATATGGCAGCTTCATGGAGAATTAATTCAAGAAGCGCCCACCACCCATTTCTAAGAGCTTCTATTTTGCAGCTGCTACCTAAGACATACAAGTAGAGATGCCAGAGCCATGGGAACCACCCCCAGTCCTACGAGTGGTAGGGAAATAAGAAGAGATCTGCCCACAGTCCCCTGGTTGGTGATGGCGGGCCTGGGTGGAGACTAGGGTCTCCAGGCTTTTGCCCTGCCCTGTCTTGCCCATCTTTTGCAGGCCCAGGGGGCCAGGTCCTCAAAGAGGATTGATGAGTGACACATACATGCTCAAAGTGACACACATGACAAAGTAAATGTTAAAGTGAGCGTGCGTGGCCCCTGTCCTACACACACACACACACACACACACACGGAAAAGGAAGCTTTGTCTGTCCCACCCAGAAATACCTCAAGAAAATGTTGGTGGTGCCCTCAAGGCAGGAAGGTGTGTGCAAAGGGGAGGGTGTGCAAAAGGGAATTTGATTTCTAGTTTGTACAGGTCAATGTTTACCTCTTCACATATTCTCATTACTGGAGAAACCTATTTACTTTTGGGAACCACAGAGAGCCATTGCTTTGGTGCTGAGGGTGAGGGGAGAGCTTGCAGCTGACGTCACCTTCCAGGCCATTTGTTTTTTCCTGTAAACTTACCTGACTTCAGCTGCCACAACCGCAGACTCAGACACTTGATGCTTGTCTATACTCAGGCCGGTCCCTCCCGGGGAGACCCCTCCTTGTCTCCATCTACCCAAATCCTTCCTGAGCATCAGGGTCCAGCGCGGGTCTCCTCATGATCCAGCCCCAGGCTGCCCATCTTCCCATCAACATCAACTATGCCCTTAATAATCCTCTGTGTCACCATCTTGTCCCCACCTCCAAGCAGACATTAAATACTGGAGAGTGGGACACGCGGTATGGCAGTTAACTGACTTCCCAAAATAAAAAGCCCTCATGTGTATAGCACCTGCTGATCTCCATGGTGTAAATACTCACACATGGCCAATTTCTGCTGCCAAAGTGCTGTCACCAAGAAGAGGCAGCCCAGTGGTCCTTGTAAGCCCACACAGGCCTCCTCCCCTCAGTGCCCTTGTCCCAACACAGGTGGGGATCCCAGCTTCACTGTGACAGGAGAGGCCGAGGCAGCGCCCTTGGCCACAGTGCAGCTTTATGGCCAGGGCCTCTGGTCACCACAGCTCCAAAGCAGTCCAAAGTGGACCCCGGGAGGAAAGCTTCTCCCACAGTCTCTGTCCCAGGTACTAGGCTACCCCTGGCACACCAGCCCTGTCCTGCAGGCCCACCTGGCACCTCATACTCACATTGATCTCCCCTCCGGAACAAGCCCGGGTAACCAGAAGTTCACAGTTAGAATTTCACCTTGAGCTGCCCTGTGCCCTCCAGGGAGACCCTGTACCGATCTGGAAGGAGACAAATTTATTGATCTTCCTCAGTGACTGTTAGCAAGATTCATAGCTGGCCGTGGAATACATTCATCTGTGCCTCTGACTCTAATTACCACAGGCATCTGAGATGCATGTGTGTGTGCGTGTGCGTGTGTGTGCGTGTGCGTGTGCGTGTGTGAGAGAGAGAGAGAGAGAGAGCGCCTCCAGATCTCTGGTCCTTTTACTTGTTACATCTAACCCATTTTATACAATAAGCATTCACTCAGTACCTTCTCCATGCTCCCAGCTCCCTTTGGGTGGCCCCTCTGGGAGATCCCCACTCCCACTGGGGAGTCCTGGCTTCAGGACCATCTCTCCCAGTTGTCTCTTAGCCCTGGGTGTCCTGGTACCTTCCTACAGTTGTTAATCTGGGATGCTTCCACATCACCCCTGCCAACACATGTCGGTGGCTCGCCATGTTAAAGTTCCCCCTCTGAAAGACACAGAGTGGGCTGTGTCTCCCTGACTGCATCCCACCTCGTAGCCAGGATATGAGGAGTCTTGAGGGAATAATGGGAATAAGCTGGAGAAAGGAGATGAGGGACAGACCTTGAAGGTCGTAGGACCACCTCAAGGGATCTGAACTTGACTCTTGACAGGGTGGGGTGCCACTGTCAGGCTCTAAGGCAGAGTGTTGAACTTAGGAAGGTGACTTTTGGTGGCAGAGTAAAGAATGAATGGATGTCTTCCAAAAGGTACAACATGCAAATGCACACCATGTACACACACACACACACACACACACACACACAGCTCCTAAGAGACCACACTCTTCTATCAATACCCTCAGAAAGCAAAGTAGACAAAGGTGGAAATAAAGCAAACATCTACTGACAGAAGAATGGACAACAAAACGTGGTCTATACATACAATGGAACATTATTCAGCCTTAAAAAGGAAGGAAATTCCCACACATACTATGACATGAAGGAACCTTGAAGACATGGGGCTGTAAAATAAGCCAATCACAGGAGGATCACTGCTGTGTGATCCCACCTATGTGAGGTACCTAGAGCAGTCAAATTCACAGGGACAGAAAGCGGGTGGCTGCCAGGGGCTGGGTGGCATTAGTGTTCACAGAGTTCCTGGTTTTACAAGGTGAAGGGCTCTGGAGATGGATGGTGGTAATGGTTATTCAATGCTGGGAATGTACTAAAGGGCACTGAGCTACACACTGGAAAATGACTCCAATGGTAATCTTTATACTGTATATGTTTTACTGCAATAAAAAAAAAAGGAGGCAAAAAAGAAAGTGGGAAGTTCCCTGTGTTGAGAAATGATACAGAGATCTTGGGAGGAGAGGGAGCCTTTTATTAACAATGACTTGTCACCCAAAGACACTTGCCCCTATTGGAGGTGAACTAGGAACAAGGACTCTTCCTGCCACAGTGCCCCCCGGGGGACCCTGAGAAACGGGAACTGTCCCTTCTAGCCCAGACCAGCTCTGACCGGTGGACAGTTCCTAAATCTAGCATCACCTCTCCTGACCAGTGGCCCCAGGACCACTTAGAGTGGACCAGACTCCTCAACTCATCAGCTCTGCCCCCAGGGCCATCGGCTGCTCCTCCTGAAAGCTTGGGGTCCCTCTTCTATGCACTCATGTCAGCCTGAACTCATCAGCACCAGACAGGTGTGATCCCTTCAGAGAATGAAAAACCACAGGGACCAATGCCCCCAGCACTGCCCACCCCCACCACGCTTCAGCTGATTCAATTCCCAAATCATTTCTCACGAGAGCTGCAGCTGACCTCAGAGGGCCCCTGCTCCATTTCATCTGGTTCTCTGGTTTTGGACTTTGTCCCTAAATTTCTGCCTAATCACATTTCTCCTCAGCAACAAGGCAGCCAAGAATTTATCTTCCTCCAAGCCATCAAAAAGCCGGGGACCAGGACAAGGTCTGTTCTCCTCCAAAACACTTCTCGTCCTGTGTGCCTTATTTTGGTACCTGGCACCTCACCACTATCCTTCTGGCTTCCTAACTGGAAAACACAGAGTCCCCTGGAACTCAGCAACCCTGCTTTCTAGCGATCCATCTCACAGTAATATGCAGACACATGCACAAAGCTGTACGTTCCACACAGCACCGCCTGTAGGTGCACAATAACTAGAAACCATCTAAATGTGGAAACAGATCAAACATTAAACACATTAAAAAAAAAAAAAAAGGGGGAAGGCACCTGGGGGGCTCAGTCGGTTAAGCGTCCAACTTCAGCTCAGGTCATGATCTCACAGTTCATAGGTTCGAGCCCCGCGTTGGGCCTGTGCTGACTGCCAGCTCAGAGCCTGGAGCCTGTTTGAGATTCTGTGTCTCCCTCTCTCTCTGACCCTCCCCTACTCATGCTGTCTCTCTCTCTTTCTCTCAGAAATAAATAAAACATTAAAATTGTTTTTAAAAAAAAAATAAATGTGGAAACAGATCAATAAAGCCCAGAGTCCACCCCTGAAGAATGCTATGCAGCAGGTGAGGAGAGTAAGCCAGAGCCAAGTGGGCCAGCATGGAGCGAAAAGCTCTGAAGCACCCCAAGTGGAAAGCTGGACACAAAACAATACATGAAGTCTGGTCCTGCTTCTGCTTTTGAAAAGAACCATGTACATGAATGTGAATGGCTGCAGATACGTGTGATGTGCCCAGGAAAGTCCTCTACTTACATTTCGAGAGGAGAGCAGGTAGGTGGGAGAGGGGGAAGAGGGAGCGTCGAGGCTGTATAGTTTTCCCCTTGATGCCTATGTCATCTGCATTTTTTCAACAAGGACAGATTCATTTCCTGTGTTACTTACAGAATAAAAAGTAATTTCAAAGGAAAGAAAGCAGAGTGGTCTGCCTTTCTATGTTTCTCACTATCCGTAGGATACGCAGCCCCTCAGCCCCCTGGCTGGGCGCTCCATGTCACAGTCCCTGATCCCAGAGATTAGCCTCCAGCCAGGCATAAGCCTAGGCCAGCCTAGAACATCTCTGCTTTCTCTCAGCCCAGGCCCACACCTGCCCTCCTCCTTTCCCCCTGTTCAAGCCTCATCACTCCACCAGGACTCAACTCGACTCCAAAAGGCCTCCCCAGAAAGTGGGTGACGGGCATTGAGGCGGGCACTTGTTGGGATGAGCACTGGATGTTGTATGGAAGCCAATTTAACAATAAGATATATTTTTTCAAAAAAGGCCTCTCCAGCTTCTGCCAGGCAGGCAGAGTTCACTCCCTCCAGCTCAAATGGCCCTCATAGCTTAGCCTCCATCACAAGCTTTGTCTCTGCTCATGCCAATTACCCTTGGGGCCAAGCGGGCAGAGGCCGCACCTGCCTCGCTCACCTCCAGCTCTCCAGGGTCTCACACAGCACCTGGAGTTCAACGGGCATCTTTCCAATGTGCCAGACTGACTGGATACGGGAGGCCTCACTCTGGACAACCAGGGACGCCAGAACAGGCTTCCACAGGTACCATGACCTTTTTCAAGGCCGCCTGCAGGAAGCTCCCAGAGCACAGTCTGACCCCTGCCCTCTGCGGCCTCCCAATCCTGCAAAATCGGGACCTGCCAGGGACCCACCAGGGCACAAGAGGGCTACACCCCACAGTCAGCGAACTGCGCCCAACTGAGGAACAGCCAAACAAAGCCCACCTCTACATGTGCCTTACAGTGGGCCGGGGGTGTCTAGGCAGCTCAGTCAGTTAAGCGTCCAACTCTTGTTTTCAGCTCTGGTCATGACCTCATGATTCATGAGTTCAAGCCCTGCTTTGGGCTTCATGCAGACAGCGTGGAATTTGATTGGGACACTCTCTCTCTCCCTCGATCTCTGCCTCTCCCCCACTCGTTCTCTCCGTCTCTCTCAAAATAAATAAAACTTAAAAAAAAAATTTAATGTACCCCAATGTTCACAGCAGCACTTTCAACAATAGCCAAATCACGGAAACAGCCTAAATGTCCATCAATTGATGAATGGATCAAGAAGACGTGGTTTATATATGCAATGGAATTCTACTTGGCAATGAAAAAGAATGAAATCTTGCCATTTGGAGCAATGTGGATGGAACTCGAGGGTGTAATGCTGAGTGAAATAAGTCAGGAAGAGGAAGGCAGATGCCATATGTTTTCACTTATATATGGATCAGGAGAAACTTAACAGAGGACCATGGGGGAGGGGAAGGGGAAAAAATAGTTATGGAGAGGGAGGGAGGCAAACCATAAGAGACTCTTAAATACTGAGAACAAACTGAGGGTTGATGGGTGTGGGGAAGAGGGGAAAATGGGCGATGGGCATGGAGGAGGGCACTTGTTGGGATTGGCACTGGGTGTTGTATGGAAACCAATTTGACAATAAACTATATTTTTAAAAATATTTAAAGTGAGCCAGAGCTACCGCCCATCTGTCCTCAGTCTCTATGGTATAGATTCGGTTGCTCTGGGGGAATTCTTTGAAATGCTACAGAAGCCTGGTCCCTCTGAGGAGCCAGCCACCCTGCTTCTTTCTTCTGGAAGACTCAGAGGCCCTGCAAGCCTCCCTTCCTTGCTGCCAAGAGAAGGTGACTGCGGAGGTCCCCACCACCCTCCCAACCAGCACAACCATGGTGACCCTGTCTTGATTTTCTAACTGCCACTTTCTTAACCTCAGCATCTGTGAGCCTCATTAGAAGCCTCTGCAAACCCCCTCTCTTTGCACAGGAAATAAACAAACAAATAAGCAAACAGGCAGACAAGGCAATCCAAAACAATTAAACCAAAAAATCAAAGACAGCATGCCAGGACGACATGGCGAGGTGGGGAGGGACAGCAGGCAAGTCCTCACGGCGTGACATCAGGACACTTGGAGGTTGGCTTCCAGCAAAACATTGGATAAACAGAGGCCTGGAGAGGAGACATACTGCTGCCCACAGGGAAAGCGGTGTGTCAGGTGGGACCCTGAGCTTCCGGTTCTGAGTGGGCTTGTCCCTACTCCCAGAGCCTCCAGTGAGAAACATGAGGTGGACAGCTACCACCAAAGTCAAAACTGCCAGGCTTCTTCTTACAATGGAGAACCAGCCACACGATGCAATTTCAGGCAATTTCAGCTTTTTCACATTCCAGGGTGAGGCAACCAAGGTCAGCCTCTGTTCTTAAGCACAGCCACCGGGCGGGAGAGTTCCCACAGGAGGGCAGACCTCCGCGTCCCAGCGCACATCTCACATCAGAAGAGGGGAAAACCGACCATGGACACAACGAGTCACCCTTCGCCAGGCCACCCAAGTCTGCATGTCACAGCCTCCACCCACCCTTCCCACGGACGCCTCACTTCCCAGCACTCAGTGGTGTAAATCGCTGGCCTCCCAAACCCCCCTCCTCTTGAACATGCCATGCTATTTCATATCCTTATATTCCACACATAGGTTTCCCCTACCTGGGACTTCCCTGCCCCCTTCTCTACCCGAAGCCCTCCTTGCTCCCAGCTATAATTCAAACTCCACCACCTTCTCAAGCAGTTTGTTCAGCACTAGGCTCAGAGGACAGCACAGCCGGCGCTGTCCTCGGTACTGAGGAGGAGCAGAAAAAGTGAAAAGCGGTTTGGGGTCACAGGGAGCGCCATCCTTCAGACCCAGCATTTCATTTCGACTTCCCCAGAACCCCTGAGGTAGTCATCTTTATTATCCCCGTTACCGAAGGGAGGAAACTAAAGATGAAAAAGATTTGTCAACGTGCCCAAAAATAAGTCAGAAGACGGCTGAGGCAGGAATGACACCCAAGTCCTCCAGCAGGCTCACCCACAAAACCAAGGCAGCCATTACAGCCTTCATTGTGATATGAACATTTGTTCCTCCTGGGGAACTGTGGAGAGAGCTTTCCGGCGAACTGAGCCTGTTTGAACTCTCATCAGGCCCTGGCCCCTAGACACACAGGCTCTCCCTACACACTTGCCAAGGAGGAAAACGTAGGCAGAAACTCAGTGGGCTGAACACACTGGTTCACTGCTGAGACTGGAGGAGGGCAAGTCTTTGACTTTATACATCTTTGGACTCCATAGAAATTATGTATCACTATTGTAACTAGAAATCTTATACAGGCTTCCGGTTATGGAATGAGTAAGTCAGGGGACAAAAGATACAGCACGAGGAATATAATTTGTAATAGCGTTGTACTGTGACAGATGGCTGCTACACTTGTGGCGAGCACAGCATAATGTACAGAGTTGTCCAATCAAGTCATGGTATCCCTGAAACTAATGTAATGCTGTGAGTCAACTATACTCCAATTAAAAAAACCTCAAATAGGGGCACCTGGCTGACTCAGTCGGTTAAGTGTCTGTTCGACTCTTGATTTCGGCTCAGGTTATGATCTCACAGTTTGTGAGTTTGAGCCCCGCACTGGGGTCTGGGCTGACAGTGTGGAGCCTGCTTGGGATTCTCTCTCTGCCTCTCTCTCTTCCTCTCCCCTGCTCGCTCGCTCTTTCTCTATTTCTCTCTCTTTCTCATAAATAAATAAATAAATAAATAAATAAATAAATAAATAAATAAATAAAATAAACCTTAAAAAAAGCTTTTAAAAATCTCAAATAAAGAAACAAATGCTTCCTGGAAGAATAAATGGGCAATTCTAGTTGGGGGGAGACGCACATCAAAAAATAAGTAAATGGCAGTGAATTTAATAAAAACAAATAAGGCAGGAAGGGAAAAGGGGGTGCCAAGAGGAAAAAGTTTCATCTTCAAATGAATTAGAGAGGAAAGGCAGACGGGATTGAAGCCAAGCCCTGAAGATGAGGAAGCAGCCTGCAGATATCTAACTTCTTGGTGGGAAGAATGTCTCCGCAGAGGGAAGAGCCATCACCAAGGTTCTGAGGCCAGACTGCACCTGGTATGTTCACACAGCAGCAAGGGACTAGAGGGGAATGATGGGATTGGGGGAAAAGTGACCATGACAGTGGGCAGGGCATGAAGGCAGGGCAGTGGCTCTTACTCCAGTACAAAATGGAAAGCTCCAGTGGCTACAGTGGACCTTTGGGTTAATATCCGAGGTTCCCACAAGACACTTCACAGGGAAACACCTGAGGGTGCCCCCAGCTCCTTCCTGCCTCCTGGGACTCCCAAGGGGAAGGATGTTCCGAAAGCTGTTTCAGAGATCCTGTCTGGATGCAAGCCAAGCCAGTCCCACCAACCACCCTCCCATAGAACCTGCTGTAGCCTCCAGCCAGCCAGGTCAGCACTGAGTGCCAGGCAAGAGAAACCCACTTCCCAGGCCTCAGCTGAGATCCCCTTGCAAAAGGCAAAGGAAAACTTAGGGCCCCGATCCCACTACTGTGTGCCAACCACATGCTAAAGGCCAGACTCCACCACCAGCCTAGGGGGAAGTGCTGTGATGTGCATCATACAGACCAGGAAAACCAAGGCTCCAAAGGGTACGCGGCTCCCCCAGGATGCAGTAAACAGTGCAGCAGGGACTAGAACCTATTTCTTTCTGACACTACAGCCTACATTCACAATCACCCCATTGCCACCTCCCAAGGAGGTGCTAGCCACTGTTTAGCAAGGGCTGAGAAGCCTTTTCTGGCCAGCGAGCAGATGGTCAGAGCTCTCAACCTGGCTGGAGATGGCTTCGGCCCGAGTGCCAGCCATGGCTGCCAGAGGGCTTCCCTGTCTCCCCCTGTCCCTCCCCTGCCATCCACACCTCCCTGTCCCACACCCTCTCTTCTGGCCAGCCACACCAACACTCAAGGTCCCTAAGAACACTCTTTAGGAACAGAAAGGCAGCTACAGGGAAGCCATGCATGGGCCCCAGGCACAGGGCCTATGTTCACCCAACCTGGCCACCCAACCTTTTCCCCATTCTGAAGTGAGGGGGCCTAGGGGCAGGCAACCTACAATTTTCTCTCTTCAGAACAGATGTTGCTACATCTGACAATGTTCTACACCTGTGCAATGTGTGACAACTGCACAGAGTAATGGTAGTTACTCTGGTGCATACATTTTGCAAACCCATCAAACAGCACACACCTAAGCAGTATGTTTTATTGCATGTTAGCTATACCTCAATATAGTTCATTACAAAAGCCAAAAGCACTCTTCTTGACATCGCTCGGTCCTATTGGGAAACAGCCATGCTCTCCCTGACAGAAGGGCAGGAGATGGTTCAACTGAGACCTTGAAAAAGACACAGTATTTCATTTCACTAAGAGAAGGGGGATGGATCCAGTCTGAGCCAACAGTCTTCCCAGATGTTGGGGTCACATCACAGGCTGTTCTTCCTGGAATCCTGGTGTTTAACAACAAACCTATCCCCTCTTGTGTGCTGGGGTCAACCGGAGCAGAGCAATCAGGACCAACAGGAGAGGGTTGGCAATGGGGCCATATCTGTCGTCTAAGAGGACTTTTTGGCACGGTGTAGAAGAGGGAAGCACGGAAGGTCTGGCCAAGCCTTTGCTGTGGCATATACTGTGGCCTCCAGCTGCACAAGGGGGCATGTGTGGGGGCCAGTGCAGGCTTGTCTTCCCGCTCTTTACCCAGGCGTGTATCCGGCCTCTCCTCCCATCCTCAGATGCACTCTGGAATCTGGCAGAGGGGGTGAGGGAACTTCAGAGTTAATGAACTTTAATCTTCTAGGGAATGCTACAATTAACATGCCCTGAAGTACAGTTGCTTTGTAATTAGATGGAAGAACAAAACCCCAAACACTCGTCCTGGTAAAGTTATTATCGAACTTCTTGTAGGTTTCCTAGCAATTAAACTCACTTACTCATTTCATCTAGAAAAAGCATTTATTACTTCAATTTAAACTAATGCCATAATGATACAATGTGTGTTATTAATGAGATCCTCAGTCGTCTGGCCTGCTTTGCCAGGGGCCAGAAAGAAGACGCTGTTGGTGCAGAGCATTAAAACAGCAATTTGGTCTGGGGTGTCTGGGTGGCTCAGTCGGTTAAGCATCAGACTCTTGATTTCGGCTCAGGTTATGATCTCATAGTTTGTCAGATCAAACCCCACACTGGGTTGCGCAGTGAAAGCGCAGAGCCTGCTTGGGATTCTCTCTCTCCCTCTCTCTCCCCCTCACCCCCACTCCCTCTCAAAATAAATAAATAAACTTTTTTTTTTTTTAAATGGGCATTTAGTCCAAACGATTCTTTCTTCTGGGGAGTTTCACTTCAGGAAGACTCAGGGGTAAGGTTCGAAGGCTGACGGATGTTTGTTATGAGAACCAGTCAGGCTGAGAAGGTGTGACGGCTCACCAGAGCCACCCATGACCACGTAGTGAGTGTCCCCTGCAGGCGAGGCACCTGACCCCCAAACTCTCTCTGTCTCCCCATGTACCAAGAACACACCAGGATGTGGTCCAGGCCTCAGAACAAGCCACAGCAGAGATTCGCCAGGTCAGAGGCCAAGAGAGAATAAGCAGCAAAGGGGCCCAGCACTGGCCACAGCTCCTGAGTGAATAAGTCTGACCGAGCACTTAAAGCATGTGCCAGGCACTGAGCTGAGCCCTTTGCATGTATTAACTAATTCAATCCACACCTTGACCCTATAAGCAGGGATCGTTATTTTGTCCCCATTTTGCAGACAAAGAGACTATGGCATGACTTGAGGGATATGCCCAGTATCACACAGTTATAGAGTCAGAGCCAGGATTCAACCCTGGTAGACTTCCTTGAGTCCATGTCCCTAACCGCTCCCCTCAAGGTAATCCTGAGCCAGAGGGGAGGGGCAAACAGCTGGATCCCTCTGCAGAGGCCCTGTCCCCACACCCAGTCCTCTGAAGGAAGAGCACCAAGAACCTCCCTTCCTGGGTCCCACACACGGTTTGCTATTATCACAGAGACCACTTGCTTTGTGCCACAAACTTGGCTGGGTGCTTGCTATTATAGCTATGAATTCTCATCCCATTCCAGAGGTGAGGAAAGCGAAGCTCCGAGAAGTCTCCATGGGCATTAAGAAGGAGGGGGGCTGGTGGCAACCCACGCTTTTTTTTCTGATTACTTATTTTTTGTACCTGGTACAAAACTCAAAAGGTATTTTACATTTATTTATTTTTGAAAGACAGAGAGAGACAGAGAACGAACAGGGGAGAGGCAGAGAGAGAAGGAGACACAGAACCTGAAGAAGGCACTAGGCTCTGAGCCGTCAGCACAGAGCCCAAGGCGGGACTCGAACCCACCAACTGTGAGATCATGGCCTGCGCTGAAGTCAGATTCTCAACCGACTAAGCCACCCAGGTGCCCCACAAAAGGTATGTTTTTAAATGCTGTGAAAACTGTATTTTAGGACTGTGCCTGTCCTAAGTCATTGTGTTTCTCTCCCTAAAACAGCATTTCCTCATATTGATGGTATGTGTACTCGAATACATATACATAAGCTTGCTTTTACACGGAGCAACCATCCCCACCCCTGTTCTCGCTTTGCTATTGTCAGCTAACAGTGCCACGTGTTCGAACTATTGCCTCATAGTACATATAGAAGTAGTATTCAATTATGTGTGTGTGTGTGTGTGTGTGTGTGTGTGTGTGTGTGTGTGTATACTAATGGATTAACCAATTTGCTGAAGATGGGCATTTAGGTTGCTGGCAATTTCCACTGTTACCAACAATGCTACAATAAATCTTTGCGTATTAAGAAGAGAGTCTACCTGCAGTGTTTGCCATGTGGACTCAGAGATGGCGAGCACAGCTTTGGAAATCAGATGTGGCCAGCCCCCCATTCCTCAGTCGTATGACCTAGAGTGAGCCTCTCTACTTCCCTAAGCCTCAGTTTCCCCACCTGTAAAACAGGAATGGTACGAACCCACCTGGAGAGTGGCCATGAGATGATGTGAGCAGATGCCGCTAAAGTGCCTGCATCGTGCTCAGTGTGGAGCGAGGGCTAGAGAGGCATGAGCTCTTGCTCACTGACACCTGAGTCAGCTGGGGCATTCAGGCCCTGCCTTCACCTTGGGCTCCAGGCCTGGGGCTCGTCCTCAGTCCAATCACAGCTCTTCTCTGTGCGTTACTTCCTTCTCTTTCATGAGCAGCCACTGAGTCTGGACACAGGAGCTGAAGGACGGGGGCCATCTGGAGATGAAGACCCCCATGTCCTCGATCTGCCCTCAGGCCTCTGAATGGGCATGAAAAACAGGGCCCAAGAATACAACCTGAGGTAGCAAGGTACAGCCCCCAGGGATTTCTGGGGGTCCTGGGCTCATTGTGAGCCTCTAAGGCCTGCATGGCCCAGCCTCACCCCTGGCCACTAACCACAATCCAGCCATATGATCTGTGCCTTCTTCATTGCCTCCAGGTCTTCCAGCATGTTCTTCCCTCTGCCTGAGACGCTCTTCCCTCTGCTTGGGACACTCTTCCTACTCTCCTCCCCTTCGCCCCCATGGCCCTTGTTTACCTAACTCCTAATAGTTCTTAGGTCCTCACTTACATGTCACCTCCTCCAGGAAGTTCTCCCTAACCACCTTTCCCCAGGCTGTGCAGTCACCACCAAGAACAAGATTGGCCCTGAGGCCATGGCAGAGTCACAGGAGGAATGTCAGGCCACAGCTTCAGGGAAAGAGGCAGTCTAGTCAGGAGCCATGTGTGTCATATGCTGGGACCTAGCTGTGGACACCCAGCCAGGAGGGCAACATCTGCCCTAAGTGCAAAGAGTGAAGTTTTAGAAGGAGACTGTGACATTTGGGTGGGGAAGGACTCCTTAAATGAGATGAAAAAGGGCTAACCATACAAAAGATGAATAAATCTAACAATGATACAATATAGAACTTCTGTGCATTAAGACAACTAACTGAAAAAAAGCCATCTCCCCCACATTTAAAAAAGAAAAGGCTCAATTTTTTGAAATGGGCAAAATTTTAAATGGCAAATAGGCATTTCAGAGAAAACAAAAATAGCCCATAAAGGTAGGAAAAGATGCTTCATCGGTTATCGGGACAATGTAAATTTAAATCATAGTAAGATACCATTTCACATGAAAATCTTAAAAGTAAAAAGAATACCAGGTATCGGTGAGGTTGGGAAGTTTTGAGAATTCTGGAACATCGCAGACAGCACTGTAAACAGGTGGAGATGTTTTGCAAAACAATTTGGAATAACCTAATAAAGTGGAACATGCCTGGATCAAATACTCTAGCAATTCTGCTCCTCAGGATAGACCCTCAGAAAACTCTTACACATGTAAACTAGTGCAGCCACTCTGGAGAACAGTATGAAGGTTCCTCAAGAAGTTAAAAATGGAATGGTCCTATGATGCTGCAATCACACTACTACTATTTACCCAAAGAATACCAAAACACTAATTCAGAGGGATACATGAACCCCAATGTTAAAGCAGTATTATTTACAATAGCCAAGATATGGAAGCAGACCAAATGTCCCCTGACTGCTGAATGGATAAAGAAAGTCTGGTATATTATACAGTGGAATACTACTCAAGCCATAAAAAAGAATGAAATCTTGCCATTTGCAACAAAATAGAAGGAGCTACAGAGTACTATGCTAAATGAAACAAGTCAGTCAAAGAAAGACAAATACCATATGATCTCACTCATGTGGAATTTGAGAAACAAAAAAAAATGAGCAAATGGGAAAAAAGACAGAGAGAGACAAACCAAGAAACAGACTCTTCACTATAGAGAACAAACTGATGGTTACCAGAGGGAGGTGGGCAGGGGGATGGGTTAAATAGGTGATGGGGATTAAGGAGTGCACTTGTGATGAGCACTGGGTGATTAAAATAAAAACTCAAAAAAAGAAATATTGAGAATATTTAAAACTTTAAGAAATAAATTAAATGTAAATAAGTTAAAAAAATCTCTTGCACAAACATCAAACTACAAGTATAAGAATGTTCCAATTAGCATTATATGTAATAGCAAAAACCTGGAAATAACTCAAATGCTCATAACAATAAAATGGATAATAAATCAGATGATACTATGCCACCACAGAAAATGACTGAATACATATGAATCAGATGAATGGCTCTCAAAAACCTAATCTGAGTGAAAAAAGCAGTCACAAAAGTATATAGAAATGTTATTCCATTTATCTAACGTTCACAAACAAGGCCAAACCTAAGCAATATGTATTTCAGGATCCATACCTTTATGATAAACTATCAAGAAAAGCAGGGAACTGGCTAGCACCTAATCAGGATGGTGGTTACATCCCCTCAGTAAGGGAGGACATGATAGGAAAGGGACGCACATGGCTCCTTTACATTTTTTTAGCTGGTATGGAATCATAAGGGAATTTATTTTATTATCATTCTTTTAACTTGGCATATACATTGTTACCATGTGTGACTTTTGATTCTTTTAATAATTTAAAAAACTAGCACAAGGGGCCCCTGGGTGGCTCAGTCGACTGAGCATCTGACTCTTGATTCCAATTCTGTTCATGATCTCATAGTCTATGAGATCGAGCCCCATGTTGGGCTCTGCACTGACAGCACAGAACCTGCTTGAGAGTCTTTCCCCTCTCTTTCTCTGCCCCTCCCCTGCTTGTGCTTGTGCGCTCTCTCTCTCTCTCAAAATAAATAAACTTTAAAAATACATACATGCCCAAAAAAATACATACACACACACATGAATACATACTAGCACAAATAGACAGTGGGCACTCACACATATCCTAACCCATCCCCAGCCTGCAGGTTGGCCCAGGGGCCAAGAGCAAACCTCTGCACCCTGGAGATGCTATAGAGAAAAGAGCTCTGGTGTCCCAACTTCATACCTCAGCCCCATGTAACTTTAGCCAACTTCCTCTGTTTCTTCATCTGTGAAGAGTTCCTAGCAAAATCATTGTCCATGGGTAGAGACTTGGTGAATATTTGTTGAATGAATGAGTCAGTGATTTCTAAGATTCCATCATAACTTCCACCCTCATCCAAGTGTATTCCTGAGGGAGAAATTGTGGCTACAGCTTCTAGCACCCACCTCCCCACCACACACACAAATGAATATCCCAGAATTTGAAGTGGCACATCAGAAAGTTCTCTGTTCTGTTCGATCCAAACTTTTGGTATTTTAATGTTACAGATTTTCTCTCCCAAATGTCAGCTTCTCTTCTATTTTCCCTTTTGCTGTCACAACAAGCATACAAGTATTTTTGATGGAATTTTACCAAATGGCACATCTTACATTTTGTAAATTATATACATGCACACTCCTCTCTCGCCTCTCTGCCAAGTTCTGTCTCAGGGCCCAGCGACTTTGCTTCTTTGACCCTCATCTCCAGACTCAAATGCCCAGCCCCCAGGTTCTACGAAGAGCAGGTTATTCCTGGGCTTCAAGGGAAGCAGCAGGGCAAATGAGGAAGAATCAGCCCTCCTCAAGCAACAGGGGGTGCTTCCGTGTGACATTCACTAAAGTCCTGAGCACACCAGCTTAGGAATTCCAAGTCCATTCCAAATCACTCTTCCCTCCTTCTTGGCATCAATTTGCCTGGCTGGGGACAGGAAAAGGAACCTGGAGCCTAGCAACCCCAGGTTACAGAAATAGGATGGTGCCTTGGCTAAGTGCATGGGCATTAAGGTCAAAAAGAACCTCTCTGGGCCTCTTGTTCTTTATCTGTAAAACACAACAATAATCCAAACTTAGAGAGTTATTGAGTGGCATAAATAAATATATGTAATATGCATTTAATATATATAAAGATACTTGCAGATCAGCATCAAAAAAAAAAGTTGCCATATCCCCAAACCACTTCTGTTTGACTTTGGAAGGAATAAAACAGTCTTTACACTCAATTTGCTTTTTAATTGGGCTCATCTGCAGCTAGTGCTGCAGTGGTGGGGTGGGGGAGGGGCCCTGAGGAGCTCTGGAGGGACCATTTGTCTTGGGTATATCAGCAGTGTAAGTCCACTCACTGTTCTCCAACAGGCCAATGCCAGCCATGCTGAGAAAATACTCACAACCCACACTCATGGGCTGAAGATACTGCATCAAATAGCACATGGGTTGGAAAACAATCCAGAGACTAGGCTGTGCATAAGCAGCACAGTCAGGACAAGCAGTGGGAGTCAGAGTGGTTACAGTTTACAGAGAATATTTTAGGGCCGAAACTTGGCCTCAGAGGCCATCAAATCAACGGACCAACGTCCAGGGCCCACAAAGGTAGGAGGTGTTGCATGGAATCCAGTGAAAGAGCTTCAGCCTCCAGAAAAGCCTAAAGCCGAACAGATCAGCACCCAGGACAGCGACAATCAAATGTATGGCAGCGCTGAGGTGTTGCATTCACTCCCACCATCCAGATCAGAATCCGCAAACACGGCAGGTTGCCGCAGGTCCTTCCCCTGCACCATGCAAACCTCATGGAGCAATCATGGCATTTTCTATGGCTGAGCCCACATACAGCTTTCGAATCCTTCCCAACACAGCATTCAAGGCTCAACCAGTTGCCTGGTCTATTAGAGGAAGGCTATTTGTTTACCCTGTGTCTTTTGGAATCACTGATAAAGGCCACTCTGGTTGAAAACTAACTTCAAACCCCACCAAAGTCAGCAAAAGTATCCACATCAGAAAAAGGAGCACACCTTTTGGCTTGATTGGAGCGTTTGGGTAGGAGGGGAAAGGAGAGGGGCAGGGCAGTGTGTCTGCAGAATGACACATCCTAGCCTACTTCCACTACCTCAGAGGTCAGACTAACCAGTCCCTTGCCTTTCTTCCCATTTTCCCCTTGTCTTTTGTGAAAATTGCTTGAAATCCCCCAAGTTCTTATAAATGAGTTGGTTCATTCACACAGTGATAATTTCTTGGGTGCCAGATAATTTCTCTGTGCCAGGCATGGTGCTAAGCAACAGGGACACAGGTGCCAGTGTATAGCACCTGGCCTGATCTCCTGAAGCTCACAGCCTGGTGTGAGAGTCAGTGTCCGTCAAGAATTAGCCTTCATGAGTATGTCAGGACAAGCTAAGAGCAGGCCGAAAGAGGGAGATGTGTACCTGTGAGAGCCAGCTCCACAGGAAAGAGAGGAGCCTTCAGCCAGTAGGTACGGAGGCCCCTTTCCTTGAAAGTTCCCACCTCCCAGACCTTGGGGAAAACCAAGGCTTGAAAAGTGTCTATAGGCCACAGCATAAGGGGAGCAAAGATGTCGGAAGAAGGAGGGTTAGGGAGCTCGCAGACCCTACCCCACAGCATCCTCCAGCCCTGGTGGTGTCCACACCTCCCCACAGCCCAAACTCAGAGCAAACTGGATGCCTGGGTTGAAACATCAGTATGAAGGGTTCTCAGGGAAGGCTGAGCCCCTGAGAGACACCCTGTGGGCTCCTCAGGGCTATGCCATGACCTCCAATGCCACCCCACCACCACCACCACCCAAGGCCAGAAATTGAATGCAGGTGGGAGGGAGAAGTCAGGCCTCATACAGAGTCTAGTTCAAGTGCTTGGAGCCTCTAGTCACCCTTGTCTCCATCACCACCTCATTTCACTAGAGCACAGTGACTGTTTGCTCTTCCAATTCCTCCTGGAAGACTCTAAACAGCATATTTGCTCAAGAGCTGAGGACAACATTCCAGTCTTAGAGAAGCAGAGTATTTAGGCAAATGCAAACATATGCTGGTTTCTCTTCTTAGCTACATTCTTGGCAAAGGAATTATTTCACCAAGAGACAAATCAGGACTTTCGAGGGCCCATTCACTCCAACCTGGCCCCTGCTGTGGGGCTGCTGACACTTACCAGTTCCCACACCCTTTAAAGACATGTAATGTGAGTGAGTGGCAGTGGCTATAAAGGGTGGCATAGGGACCCCTGTGAGGGGACTACTCTATGTCCTGACCCTACTGGTCGCCTAGTGGTGATAAAATTGCATAGAAGCGAATACACATATCCAAGTGCCTATAAACTGGAGAAGGATGAAAAAGGTCTATGGATTGCATCAATGTCAAATCCTGCTTATGATATGACATGAGTTATACAAACTTGTTGCCCACGGGGGACCTGGGTGAAGGGTGCATGGGATCTCTCTGTGTTATTTCTCATAATTGCAAATGAATCTCAGTTATCTCAAAATTAAGTCATCTTTAAAAAACATGTAATGTGGAAACCATTTATTTCATCTTGGGACTAGGACTGGCCAGTTTTTACAAAGCAGTCATAAGAAAACCTAAAACTATTTCTCCAAAGCCCGTTTCTGTGCATTTAGAAAAGTATGATTTTTTTCATATGGGAGGTCTTCAAAAAAGTCACATTCAGCAATACCCACATGACCTCACCTGGCCCCATGACCCTTAGGATGCCCCTCCTCTGACCTATGTCCCAGCCTGTGAATCTGAAACTCAGGGCAGACCATGGTAGAGGGAGGCAAGGAGCTAGGAGGGCCAGGTGACCATCCATTGTGAGGGACAGTCTTTGAAGAGGAGTCTTCCTGGAGGACCATGCTGGCCAGCCTCCGCCTCTACCTACATGCAGCCCTTCAGATCCCTGCCAGCAGTTTATTAATATTTTATTGAAAACTCTAAGATGATTCAAACTTCAGCTGTCATGATAAGATGTTGTTGCTAGGCAACATTAGTGCCTGTCTACAGATCTGTTTTTGCAGCTCTTCCTCCACTGGCAAAGCTCAAGGTTAGGCCCTCGCACCCCAAAACCCATATCATTCAGACCACCAACCGCCACATACACCCAGCCCACTCTGAAGCACTCGGCCACCAGCCAGTGACCTGGCTCATGGGTCTCCCAATGCCCAACGTGCCTCCCAGAGGCCACAGAGTACGCCCTGCCCCCGACTCACCGTACTCGCTGTCGTAGAACATGACAAACTTCTGCCAACGCAGCTCTGTCACCAGCCTGAGCATGACGTCATTGAGGCGCACGGGCGGTCTGGAGGCCAATGTGTAGGCCTCACCATCAGGGCTGGGGTTCAAGTGGCAGGCAGTGCGCGGAGACCCCCCTGGGTTGCGCTGGACAAAGAGGTGTGGGATGTGCATCGCATCTGTGAGTGACTGCAGGGCGTTGGCAGACGCGCAGCCAGTCGACGTGACCAAGGCCAAAATCCCCTGGGTCATGAGGTCACAGGCTGGAAAGACAGGGAAAAGAGAAGGAGGGGTCAGCATGGGGACAGTGCTGCACTGGCTTCAACCCACATGGCCCATGCCTGGCAGCTCATGCCCAAGGCCCCAAGAAATGCTGCCCACCTCCAGAGACTGACTCGCTCCGGGCCAGGACGGCAGCTCTCACGTGCAGAGTCCCACTGATGCTTTCAGGGATCCCACCACCTAGATGTTCTTCCACCCCTTCAGCAGACGAGGAAATGGAGGCCGGGTGAGGCAAAATCATTTGCTGTAGGCTACTCAAGGAGGGACAGTATGAAAGGAATCCAACCCACATCTGCTTGAGACTCCCAACAGACCTGCCAAGTCAGCCATCCTGTTTCCTACCTGGGATGTGAGCCCTTTAAGAGCCAAGAACTCATTTTGTTGATCTATGTGTGCCCAAGGCCATGACACCAGCTGTGAATATACTGTATGCTCTACAATTGGTGGCTGGACTGAACTGATTGAGGCTGGAGGGAATGGATTACATCAGAAAGTCAGGGAGACACTTACCCCAGAGGACTCAGGTTGTAGGCAAAAAAAAAAAAAAAAAAAAAGGACAGAAACCCTAGGTCTTCTGGCCAAGTCCACTTAATGTATATCATAAAATACTGGGTCAAACCCCAGATGAAGCAGTCAGTTCCAGAAGCCCAGGATTACTCAAAGCCAGTAGATAATAACAAAGGAAGATGCTAGGCAGAGGAGGAGATGGAGGGAGGGAGCCGCCAGCCAGTTCTTGGGCTGTGGCCCTCGCGGCCCAACTTTTGGAGTCATCCAGTAACTGCGAGGGGTGCCCCTTTTAGCCACACACATACTTACGTCTTTTGGGGACATAGACCAATTAATAGAAAGATGCACCACCCAACACTGCAACCCACTGCACCAGTTCTGAAGCAAACATTTATTAATAATGCTTATGTGACAGAGGGATGTGGGAAAGCAGATGCAGCTTCAAAACACAGCCTGTGAATGTCAGCAGACCATCTGCTACAGACGGCAGACTTTTGAGCAACTTTGACAATGCAATTCTTTCGGTTGAGAGCCTTTGGGTTTATGTAAATGTCTCAGACAAGGCTGAGAGGAGGCCAAGAGCAGAGGAAACAACCCAAAGAGAAGGCAGTGGGAGCCTGGGAAGGTGAGGGAAGAGGAAGGCCCTCCACACCTTCAAACCCCAAAGGCCGGTTTCTCCCCACACAAAGGTGCTCACTGCGCACATTCATGAGCATCAGCAGGACGATGACTCAAATGCCCGCAGTGCTCCCCACTAGACCCTCAACCCCCCCACACACACAATGCAGGGGCAGGGGTGGTGAAATGAGATTCTTTGATGTCTCCTGGGAGTCACGCAGCCACCCATATGCTCTGAGCAACTCCCATCCAAACTTCACACAGCAGTTGTCTCCTAAACAGAAATCCAATTGCACCATGTTCCTGTTCAAGCCCTTCAGTGGCTCCCAAGAGCTTTGGGGACAGAGTCAAAGCCCTTCATTTTCGGGACAGAGTCTTGCAGGCTCCCCGATGCCCGAAGCTTCATGTTCTTCACATGCCCTGCCTGCTACGCCCAGGCCAACCTCCCCCTTTTCATCCCCTGGAACCCACCACATTTTCTGTTCACTCTTGAATTTTCATATTCATCAAGACTCAGACTCTCTATCTCCAGACTGGCAAAGGACCCCCTACCTCAAGCTCCCCCTGCACCCCACACTTCCCCTATCGGGGCACGATGCATTGCTTGTGTAACTGTCCATCTCTCCTAGGACCTCTAACTCCAGGAGGCCATGGGCTGTGCCTTTTCTGCTCATCATCGTTCCCTGGACACACATCATGTCCAGCACATGGCAGTCGGCAAAGACTGGTGCACTAAGGCAGTAAACCTGGACATTTTTATGCCCTCTGGTCAATAATTCCACTTTAGGCACCTATCCAAATTATGGGAATGGTTCTAGATCCCAAAACCTTCACAGGATACTTATCCATGCTCTTGAAATATTGCTCACAGTCTGAAAGATGCCGATAGGTGAGTGGTTATGAAAAACGCTCCATTTGTTGAAAGCATACATAGCCTTTAAAATTATTTATGAAGATACTATAATAACATGAGAAAATGCTTGTCATAAAAAAGTTATGTAAAAATAATACAAAATTGTATGTCTTTTATGACATCAATTAAATAAAACTCAACACGCACGAAACACCAGAGGAAAATATTGCAAAATGCTAAAAGTGCATTTTTAGAAGAGGCCTGAACTGATTTTCCTTCTTTTCCATATTTTGCCAAAATTTCAAGTCATGAACAGATCATTCTTTCAGAAAAGGAAAATAATCTTCCAATAATGGGTACGTTGTGAAGCTATGTAGGAGGAGGGACTATTTTCTGATAATTTTCCCTGTGCCACATGCTGTTGAGTGTGTGTGAGTGTGTGTGTGTGTATGTGTGTGCACGTGTGTGTGTGTTGAGTACTTTATGTATGCGTCATTGTGTCCATTTTCCAGATAATAAGTTATGAGGCCACGCAACCAATAAGAAACAGAGCTGAACCGAGATGCCACCAGTCTAAAAAGCACTTCTGAGAGGCAGGTAAGTGACAGCAGCAGGGCACGAAATTATACACACCCCAGGACTGTAACTAAATAAAAACCTTGCTTATGGAAAAGGCAAGAGAAAATGCCAAAAGGCAAGAAAAGTACAAGGTGCTATGATACTGAATGGATTTCTCTTTATTCTCTTGTACATACTTTCTTTAATGCCAATACACCGAGTTTCTAACTCTAAGAAGTAATCATACAAAATAAACTGGACATCACAAGGATGGAAAGCTGTTCAGACACCCAGCCAAGGACACCCACGAGCATGTTCCTGGCTGCCATCACTCACTCTGGGCTCTCTGCTGCCCACCCCATCCAACTCCCTCCCAGGTCATCACCTGACTTCTGATGGCAAACCCTGTGCCCATTCCATATATGCCAGTTCTGAAGTCCCTGAACCTCTCTGAGCCTCAGTTTCCCCACCTGGGTAGGCACCCCACTGTCACTGCGGGCTGGTTCCTTCCCTCCTGTGTGTTTCACACATATACTCAACATCCCCTACCGTATGCAAACCTCTGTACTGTGCACGGGGGAAGCAAAGGGCATGATGACCACCAGCCCCAATCCTGACGAGTGTGGATCCACCAAGAAGACACACCCCATTATTCAGCCTGTGAGGAAGGGGAGATGAAGCTCCTTGGGACCCAGAGAAGGGTGACCTCAGGGCCTCACTGAAATAGGATTTAAACCAGCTGAAATGAAGGAAAATAGCATGAAAGAGGGATGCATTGTGACAAAGACACAGGGGCCAGGCAGCAGGAACATGCTCAGGGAACAGTTGGCTGACTGGTCACTTTGCCCCAGTCCTGCTGGTAGCCAGGGACACTAACTTCTTGGCTGGGCCTGGGCTCACCGGAACAGTAGAAGCAGCCCTAAAAATCTCACTAACCGAAGCTCCAGTTTGGGCTCCTCCAGTCACATGAGTGAGAGTTCCGGAGATCCGGTCTGTCCTACGATGTGGCCGGTGCTGTGCCTGGCACGCCCTACCCTGAGAGTCCTGTGTCTGGAGAAGCCTGGACCAGGATGCTGGCATCTCAGGGGACACTGGCAGGAATGTGATTGTGAGGCTGTTCCGGAATGCTGGCGGAGCCCATGGGTCCTTTCTGACCTCCATTTACTGTTAAATGAGGATAAGAAGCACTAACCAGCAGAGCTAGGGGAACATCAACTCAGGACATGAACAGTAAATGCCAACCCCTCCTGGGCACAGGAAAGAAGTTAAATAGAAGCCAGTTTCCTGCCACTCTCCTTGGGCATCCCATCTCCCCCATCAGTCCCCATCCAAGTCATGCCCAGGAACCCAAGAAATAGTAGTTAAGACAGAGAGCACCCTCACTCCTGCTGCTGACAGCTGTCCCCGTAGAGGTGGGCGTCACTGCCCCACCCCTTGTACAGCCACCTGCAGCACCACGCAAGCTCCTCAAGCCGCCAGCCTCGGGAAGTGGGTGGATAATTAAGGCTGGAAGCTTCTCCCAGGCACTAATGGAGAGGCCCGATGCAAGTCAATTTCCAATCCATTGTGAATGGCCTGCTAATTGGGGCACTGTTGAAATAATGGTTATTTAGAGGCTCCTAACATAAAAATAATATGATCAAAATACATCAGATCAAAGCCAAATCAGCTATTAGCTTAATCAAGGTTGTGTGCTCATTCCCGGGACAGGACGTTATACAACCCACATCCCCACTGCAGACAGAGAGGCTGAACCCCAGTGACAGGGTCCCCTGGCCTGAGTCTGAATCTGGGCCCTGCCACAAACACACTGTGGGACGCTGGGCAAAGTGCCGGCCCTCTCTGGGCCTCTGTGTTTTCTGTCATGTAAAGATGATGGCACCCACTTCACAGGGCTGTTGTGCTCATCCCGTGAAAGGTGTCGGTATGTGAAGAGCCATTTGCACTGCCTGGCACGCAGTAGGGATGCAGAAGCCACCACTGTTATTGCCTCTCCTGCTTAGAGGTGTTTCTGCAGCTCACTACAAGATAAGAGCCTTTGTTATAATTCTTTGCCTCCACTATCATGTGGTCATAAAGCTGATCTCTCTCTTGATTGCAACAATGCAGGCTTGATAGCTTGATAAGGGCCCCCTGAGAGTGGCTCATCAGCTGGGAAAGCAAGAAGCAGAGATGAATGTGATGATCAGCTTTGAACCCTTCCTCGAGCTCGGTGTCCTAAGAGAGCAGAGGGACTCTGCAAAGATCTATGCACTTTCCCACGGCATCCCAGGAATTGGGAGAAAGAAGGTACTCAGAGCTCGCACTTGGGCCCAAAGGAGAGGACCCACGGGCTCCCTCAGCATTCCGGGACAGCCTCATAGTCACAGGGGGACCTGCCAGTGTCCCCCGAGATGCCAGCATCCTGTGGATCCAGGCTTCTCCAGACATGGGACTCTCAGGGTAGGATATGCCAGGCACAGCACCAGCCACATCACAGGACAGATAGGATCTCCGGAACTTTCACCCCATGTGAGCTTTCTGATCTCCTGAGGAGAAAACCACAGCACAGAGAGGGCTGGCTGGCCACCAGGGCCACATAGCTAAAGATCACAGAGCAAAGAGATCATCAGAAGCAAACCACCAGGAACATCAGGAGCCAGTCCCAGGAAGAGCTGGTGGCCAGCATGGGACAGAGCCCAGGATTCCATGGCTAATGCTACTCAGCACTTCCCTGGAGAAAAACTCCTAGGACAGCTCCACACTTAGTGCAGGCCCCAGCGAAGGAGCTGGCCGGCAGGCACAAGGCCTCTCTCTCTCTCTGCTGACAGCAAATCCTTGTCTTTCAAGTCACTCCGTGCCTGCAGGCGGACACTGTTGAGAAGAGAGGTATCCCCAGATATTGAGGTCACTCCAGGTACCACCACTGTTTCATGTCCAGTCTTCTCCATCCCCATCAGGATTCCTGGAAAATTCTCAGGCCAGAACTGGTTGGGGGAAGCAATACCCTGGAAGGCTTGTGCTGGAAGAAACAAACAATTCATGGTGCCACTGCCCAGAAATGATGGCACAGTTGTCCCAGGCCTCCCCTCCACCAGGTGCCCCTGGCATTTCCACACTGCTCCTCCCAGAAGACCAGACATGGCCCAGCATAGGTAAGATCCACTCATGGGGGCCCCCTCAACCTCACGTGCTAACTGGCCTCTGGCTAGCCCCTTCAAGACTCTTCCAGATGGAACAAGGTGAGAGGCCACACCACCTGAGTAGGTCCAGAGGTGCCCAGCGAAGCCTGCCAAGGCTCTGCTCATCTCAGCAGGCAGCAGATGGGAGAGCCAGGCTCTGGGCAGCCCAGGGCTTAGCCCTACCCTCCAGAAGGAATGGCCTCTCCCTCAGGTGGGGGTCCAGCAGGCCAGCCCCAGGAACTCCAGCACCTCTGCCTGCTCCATAAGTGGGGCTCCCAGTGACAGCTCATTATCGTAATCATCTTAACAGCCGTGAGCACTCACCCTCCCCTGAGCCGCCCTCATTATCGGTGCCCTTCCTTTCCTCCTTTAAGCTGGCATGGCTTTATTAATATTTGAATTCTAAGGGCTAATGCTTTAAATTAAGGTAGCATTTATAAATACTTTATAGTCAATGAATAATTGACCAAATTTAGTATTGTCATAACTCACAGTAAATTATTGATCTATGAAGAATAAATATTTTTTCATGTTTTATTAAGACACTTAAAAGGTAAACAACACCATCAAATGGTGGGGGAGAATGGGTGGCAGTACCAGACAAAGGCAGGTGCTAGAGCTCTGGTCCTTATAGCACATGGAGCCCTCCCTAGCCACTTACCATCAAAGGCCACCTCCCAAAGAGGAGAGTCACCAAGACCTTTTCTGTCCTACAGACCTGCTTCAATAACACTCCCAATGGCTTCCTCCTGCCTTCACTCCCAGATTCTTGCTCAGTTCAATGTCTGTCCATCTGTCACTACAGCCACTCCATTGCAGACAACCTCACTCCCCTCTCTCTCCTTATGTGGCACAGCTGGTGAAATCTCAACTCAGGGTCAGCCCATGGTGGGTCAACCTGCCTGCCCCCTTCTCCATGTCTGTGAGCAAACAGTGGAGTCAGAGAGACTCTCACGTCCAGCAACATGGTGACCCTTGCAAAGCTGTGTCACCCACCCCAGCAGGGCTCTCCACCTTGCCATTCACCTTAACACCCTCTCCATCACCTCCTTTGCCCACTCTGAGACCTCCCCAGCTTCTCCCCCAAGTTCAGCTGATGACCTTGCTTCATTCTTCATGGATAAATAGAAGCCACAATAATAGGAACTCACTCCACTTCTTGCCACCACATCTTCACATCTCTCTGTATTTGTGCTAGAAGCTGAAGAAGACAACCTCTCCCGTCTGAAGCCAGGCCCTGCTCAGGTGCTCCCAGACCAGACCCATTAGGCATCACTCACACCTTCGCTCTATGAAATCATCAACCTTCCTTGTATTTAACCAGTCCCTTTACAAGTTAAACTTCAGCCATGTGGACAGTTTCATAGTTGTGGCTCCAGCCCACAACCCTCTCCTGGGCTGCCAACCCCCAGCCGAGGGAGGCTCCCTTGCTGAGTTCACTAGCAACTCAAACTTGGTGCATTGACACTGAGGTCCCTGGGGTGTGACCTTGTCCCTTCTGGTCACCAGTCTCTTCAAAAAGGGCACCCCTCTCCACCACTTGTTCTCGACTCTTCTCTCTCCCTGACCCTCTACATCCAAGCCATCACCAATTCCTGGAGGTTTTATCTCCAGAATATGCTTGGGCCTGTCAACTTCCCACCATCACCTTGGTCTAAACCACTATGACATCCCTACTGGACCCACATGCATCCACCCACCCCCTGGGGTCTACACATCATCCATTCCAGTGGAATGGCCTTCATGAAACACCAAGCCGACTGCTGTCCCTGCTTAACATCCACATTAGCTCCCCACTGGCCTTAAAATCAACACTCCCAAACAGGACCTGCAAGGCCCTGCATAACCCACACGTGCCATGTCCTGTGTCCCAGGCAGGTGACTATTGTGCTGTAACTCAGGTATCACTTCTCCCAGCTTCTGGGTCTCTACAAACTCCTGCCTACAGTGCTCCTCCTGCATCAGTCTGGCTGGCTCTCCTCGTTCCATATTTTCGTGGGTAACCGTCAACCCCCAAGAGAACTTTACAACCCCCATTTTCCCTTGCTGTACTTGGCCTGCACACCACCCACCAAAGTTCGCAATTGTGGACTATTTTGTGTGGCCACTGCCAGTCATCTTTCTCTGAACCACGGGCCCATGAGCAAAAGCGCCTGCAATACTGCTTACCCCCCGAGCCCCCGGCCCAGCGCCCAGCACGGCACAGCAGAGCAACAAACTATTTAATAATCCTAACAACTCCACAAGATAAGCACTATTGGGGTCCATATTTCATTGGAGAGACAGAGCTTTCAAACCTACCAAGGTCTCTAGATACTCATGTCCTCCCGAAAGGGAAGCCACGTTCCAAAATCTGGAGAAAGGGAGTTTCTTAAAACTGACCTTCCCCTCTAAGGAGACTCACCAAAAGCTTAGAGGTGCCAAGGGGACAGTGGGAGAAAAGCTGGCTGGGCCTGAGGCCCCGGAGCACCCCCAGGCGGGGAGCTCCCACACCCCTCTGGCTTCTCGGTAAGCCAGGCCAGGGGCCCAACAGCAGCAGGACCAAAGGTCCCACTGGCGGCTGGAGTGTAGCCTGAGGCAGGTGGGCAGCGGGGGCAGGCAGGACGCACAGAGACGACCAGAAGGGTGGGGCAGAGCTGGCAGTGCCATGCCGATCTCTGGAGCCTCATCCTTATGCCAATTAATGAATCAAAACTGATTCCCTGCTCCCACAGATTGGAAACACAGTGAACACTGGGTGGGATCGTGCTGGCTTATTTATAGCTCTCCAGCTCCTCGTTAATGATTTTTACTGCTCCACCAACGGAACGCCAGGCTCCTGGGCTGGATTCACACAAAGCCTACATTGTGGAAGTTAAATCAGGACAGTGACAAGTCCTGGGAGACTCAGAGAACCTCGAAAGCAGCTGAGCACCAAGGGACCTCCTGCGGCTCTCTCTGCATCCTGACCCCAGACCTCCCTCCCCGGGCTCCCCTTCCCCTGCCTCCAAATGCCACTCCCTACACCTGCCCACGTCCCTTATCAGCCTACTGGCCTCTCTGCCTCCCAGCATTTCTTTCTCCAACCCACTCTGCAGACCAAAGTTCAGCCACCAAGCATGTCCCCAAAATACCTGCCATGCTCCCCACTGCCTCGGAGTCAAAGTAGTGTGTGAGATTCCCCCAGGACCCCTCAACTCCACACACCAGCATGGTGCCCATCTACTGACCAACCTTCACATGCCACGTGCTCTCGGCTCATGTCACCATGCCCACCCTAATCTCTAACTCTGCACACGCAGATTCCTTTTGCTTGAAATGCCCTTCCTCCACCACTATGACCTTTCAACTCCTACTTCTCCTGCAAGACCCATCCCAAATGCCCCTTCCTCTATGGAACTTTCCTTGACTTCCTCTTGCTAAAGAAAATTAATCATCCCTTTCCCTGCAGGTCTAGAGTACTACATCCTAGCATACTTCTCTCACTCATGCATTATTTGCCTTCATGCTTAATTGTTAAGGTGCCAAGAAAATAAACTGAGCTTCATGGCTTTCTGTATCTCCACACTGAGGGCCTGATAAAGAGATGGTCAGAGGATGTTCACGGAAGACATGAGTAAGTGAAAGCACAGATGCATAGGGAATGAGTGAAGAGCTGGAAATGTCAGTGCTACAAGGAGTCACCCAGAGAATCCGTGGGATGGGACACATGTCAGGAGTGAGGCAATGGAAAAATCTGCCTTGTCCAAGAGCACGGCTAGCCCTTGGCAGCACAGTGAGTGGGCTCAGGGGCCTCCTAGACTTGGCTCAGAATACAATTCCTGCATGGATAAGCAAGGGGCCGGGGACACTCACTTCACCGAATTCTGCCCAAGAAGGAAGAACTGCTTAGAAGTGGAAAAAGAAGAGTGAGAAGCTTGGAGGAAGCAACAGCCCTGTTCTGGAGCCGGTGAGGTAAGGGAGACACACAGGCAGAGTTGAGGAGCACCAGTTCCGGGGCCCCAGAGGAGGGACAGCTCGGGGCCTGAGCTGGGGTGGCAGCCTAGCTCGGGGAAGACAACGGTGGGCAGCTGGCGGCACAGAGAGCGCTCTGGGGAACTCAGTGTTCCTGGGACATGCACTAAGGGACATGGGGCACCCCTGTGTGGCCATACCTCCGGGTACCCAAGAAGGTGTTTTCAGCTCTAGATCAAGAATGAGAAGGGAAAGACTGTGGCAATGGCTGGGCTGGGGGTGAGGACATAGCCCTTCTGCTTCTGTGGACTGTGGAACGGGAACATGGAAGCCTGTGCACAGATTGCCGCCAGGCGCCATCCATCTAATCACTAAACCCACAGCCTCCCTGGGAAGTGGGTACCACTACCCCACTCTAGACAGGGGCAATGACCCATGGTTAGGGTATTGCCTGAAGTCACAGGGGAGCCTGGGTTCAAACCCTGAGCTACCTCTCACCTCAAAGTTAAACACAGGGGCCCCGGAGATGGGCAGGCCCACTGACATGGCTGTGTGCTCTCAGGCAAGTCACTTATAAATAGGCTACTAACAGCCCTCCCTCTAGAGCCATCATGAGGATTAAATGAGCCAGAGGCCTAGGATGGATGGCCAACAGGCTGGAGCACGAAGCCTGACCTCAGCCCCTGCCCACAGCCCTGGACTTCCCAAGGCCAGTTCCACGTGCGCCTCTCCCCTCCCTCCACCTGCACTTTCCTCCCAAAAGTGAAGGCCATCCAGTCCCCAGGCACCCCCTGGCCTGTGCTACCTCCAGGCCCAGCACAGCGCTCTCAGACGGGGAACTGAGGCTCAGTGAAGCTTCTGGATCTCCCTTCCCATCTCAACCTATGTCTGACTTTTCGAGCTCTCTCTTGCTCACTCTCTCATTCTCCCTGCTGTTGGTTCTCACTTGCTGAGCCTCAGTTCTCCCTCAGAGTGCATGCGTGTATGGGGGTGCATCTCTCTCCCCCACCGGCCTATACCCTCTCTCCCCAGTAGGACTGACTGCCTAGAGAAACAGAACCCCATGTCTATGTCTCCGCTCCCCATCTCCATCCTGGGCTTGGAAGCTGACCTGTGGACGCCCAGCTGCTAGGCCCTCAGCGTTCCGTTCTCTCCACTCCCAGGGGATCAGTGTCACGGGAACAAGTGTCACCTCTCAGCCAGTGCCCCTTCCAAGAAAACTGGGAGGGCACAGAAATGTCCCCATCCTGTCAAGCTCCAGCTCTGAGCTCCAGCTCCAAGACCTGGCACTAATCCTGCAACTTGGCCTCCCCGCAGGCAGCCAGGAGGCAACCTCCGGGCTCTGAGGTGCAAAGCAGGGACCCGGAGGCTATCCTGCCTGTGTCAGGCTCACGCCTCTGTTACCTGCCTTCCTCTGCAAGAAAGTCACCATTCCAGACCCAGGTCAAGTGGCTCTGCCTCCCCAGAGGCCTTCTTCACCCGATCAGGACAACACAGGCCCTGCCTCTGCTGCCCCCATGCTTTACACACAAGTGCAGTTCCAACAGTGTCATTGTTTGTTCGCAGGTCTCTGTCACATCCTGGAATGACCCCTACAGATCTCTCTGTCCCTGGCACCAAGTCTGGGGTGCCTCAGGGGAGCAGCACCAGCAATAGGAAATGCAGGATGGGCATGCTGCTGGCCCTGGTCTACCCACCATCACTGGGGCAGCCCAAGATGGCTGCTATCACCAGGCAAACCTAAGAGCAATAGGTTATCACCACGCTGTGGATCTGTCTCTAGGGTGAGTGCCCACAGGGATGCCCACACACACCTCAACAGCCCGAGCAGGTCAGGTATGAATGGATCCAGTCCTATGTGCTACTCTGTGGCCTGTCACCTGGTAGAGAGCAGCACTGAAGCACTGGCCCGAAGCCTTCCTGATGGGCAGGGACAGCCCACTCTCAAGGCAAGGATGCCGCCACTGAGCGCCCAGCTTCTGGCTTTACTGACCCCGAGAAGCCCCGAGTCCATCCTGCCACATTCCCTTACTCTCCCACTGCGAGGGCTGTGCCCACCCTCCAGATGGCAGCCTTGAGCTCAACACTGCCACCTGCACAATGTCCCACGAACAGGGTGTTTGGACCCCCTCTTTAGGCACCACCCCTCCACAGCTCAGCTGCTTCCCTCACTCTGCCCAGCCTAGCTGCCCCCCACCCTGGCTGCCATCAAGCCCCCATGCCATGCAGCCAAACTCAGGGAAATGGCCAGCAAGAGGCAGCCCCCTCATGCCTCCCTCACCCCTCTGCACATAGCACCCTACATGGTAAGGGCGGGAGTGAGGAGCTGGGGCGAAGCCGGGAAGGTGGCTGTGACAGATGGGGCTGGTTATACCCTGGGGCCCTGCTGTGTTCTTCACATCCACGTCAGGATGCTTGCGTGGAGCGGTCCAAGCAGGGTGGTGTCCACACTTACTGGTCCAAACCCACAGCTGACTGTGAATAGAACACTGCAGGGGGGTGGGGGTGGGGCAGGGAGTGGCTTCGCAAATTCCTGACATGTGTCTTACAAATGAGCTTCTTCCTGGGGTGCCTGGGTGGTTAGGCGTCTGACTTCGGCTCAGGTCATGATCTTACGGTTTGCTTTGTGGGTCTGAGCCCTGCATTGGGCTCTGTGCTGACTGCCAGCTCAGAGCCTGGAGCCTGTTTCAGATTCTGTGTCTCCCTCTCTCTCTGACCCTCCCCTGCTCACGCTCGCTCGCTCTCTCTCTCTCTCTCAGAAATAAATAAAACATTTAAAAAAAATTTTTTTAAACAAATGAGCTTCTTCCCTTTCAGCCCATGACTCCTCCAGGAGGCAGCAATTACAAAGCTCAAGCCCTATCCTGTCAACTTAGCATCCAGGAGCCTGAGCCAGTCCCTTTTCAGAATACCGGCGTATTATCTTTTAAAGTAGGAGGTCAAGGAGGAATGGGTCACATCACCTGCATTACACACAAGACATGAAAATAAAGCCTCTAGCACAAAATACATCTTGGATCAATTCTCCGATGCTAATTCCTTCCCCTTGGGAAGTGTACGTTCACTCATCCATCATTTATTCACTTATCAGGTACTTAGCACCCTCCCTCCCAGCTTCTTTTAAACTAAGCATACACCACTGCAGAGGACAGCCAATGACACACAGGGAAGGTGGCAGACTGCTGTCCAGCCCACTGGGGGCTGAAACAGAAAGAAACAAAGCACTCTTTCCCTCTTAGATGGAACAGCCCAGTGGTAAGATGACGGCGCCGGAGCTGAACTGTGTGGACCCCAATCCCTGCTCTGTCCCTCAGGCTGCCTGTGGCTCTGGGTAAATCACACCCTCTCCATGCCCCACCTTAAACACGGGCTTACCACAGCGATTTCAAATCAAATAAATGCATTTAACCAAGCAAAAGCAAACAAACAAATAAAACCCACAGCACCTACGTCATAGGATACTAACAAGACTCAAACGAGTTAGAACCCAGAAAGCACTTCAGCCCCCACCAGGAAGTACAACTAATTGATCATCTGCACGAGGAGTGAGCTAAGACCAGAGGAGAAAGCAGCCCAGCCAGGTTCAAAAACAGGCTGGCTGTTAGCGCCCAAGGCCAGCCTCGGCCCACCTGTGCAATTCCCCAGCTGGGGCCCAGGTGCAGTTCTGCTGGCCAGGGATGGGCGGGCAACACCCAGCGGGGGCTCTACCTGCCAAAGCTCGAAGCTGCTTTTCTCATTCACCCCAAGGCCCCGCATGGCCTTGATGTCTGTCTCCCATCTCATTACCATCCTAACAGCCATCACGACATCACACAGCCTCCAAAACTGGAGAGACGGTGCCACTTTTAGAGAATGAGTCTAGACAGGGCAGCCGCCTCAGCTCCTGGCAGCCACCACCTGACAGTCTCCCAAGAAGAGGGGTCAGTGCAGGTGCTGGCCCACCCTCCAAAGACAGCTTTCCCCTCATGGCCAGAGAATGGAGGAAAAGGCTATGGCCCAGGCCACCCTAGCCATTCAGGCCAGGCCTGCTGAGCCCAGCTCAGGAGGCTCACTCCTGAGACATGCAAAAAAGTGCCCAGCTGGCCTGGGGACATTACCCACCTCGGCTCCCAGGTGCTTTGGAGCAGACGGGAAGAGAGCTCAGAAATCTCCCGCAGCCAGCAGGGATGAGAGGGGATCCTTGCCAGTGATAATGAAAAATTTCACAGTAGCAGATGCTTGGAGAAAATTGAAAAATACAACAAAATTCACAAACAGAGAGGAACTTAAGAGAAACGTGATCTGTGGGGACGTTTTCCCATTGGCCCCTTTCCAGCCACGATTAAGACTGGGAGCCAGGTCCTCCCTGCCAGGTAATTCAATTGCCACCCCCCACCCCCGGAGCCCACCACAAATCTCTCCAAGCACCTACTATGTGCCCGGCCAGGATCCACTCCAGGAACATCCAGGAACACTGAGAAGACGCGGATTGGGCCCCAGGTCCTAGGAACACCGTCGGGAGAGGGCGCCGAGGCATGGGCCGGGACGTGGTGGCCCAGTGTCCAGGGAGGGATGTCAGGTAAGGGGAGTGCGGGTGGGTGGTCGTGAGGCCTGGGAGGGCAAGGGGGCTTCACAGGGGACAGGGCAGCTGATGCTGGGACAGAGCACAGATGAAAAGGGGACCAAGAAAAAAAAAGGGGGGGACCAAGAGAAGGGGAGCAACTAGGCTAGCAGCATGGCATGAGCCAGGGCATGCACCCGGATGCCATCTGCAGACGTGCCAGGAGGGAGCCACTCACGGTGGGGTGAGGGGGGCACAGGGAAGGGGGTTCCGATTGGAGGTCTTGCCCACCATCTGAAGGGCTCTGTCTTGATCCCATGGAGACTTGGAGGGTTCCTGAGCACAGGCGAGGCCTTGCTCAGAACTTGCCTTTGGAGAAATGGCCCCGGTGAGGTTGCAGCAAGAGGACTGAAGGCCTAAGCTGATGTCCCCTGCTCCCTTGCTTGGCAGGACTTGGGTCAGGAAGTTCAGGGGCAGAAGGCAGTGAAGACAGTCAAGGCCACTGCAGGTCAGACGACGAGTCAGCTAGACACACAGAACGGGAGCCAGGCAGGCAAGCCGACCTAGGAGCCTGCGTGCCCCACAGAGCCAGCAGGACTAAGGGTAAGGCACCTGTCACCTAGTAGCATACGCTACCTTTACACGCCATCGCCTGGCATCCTCCACAACCCTCAGAGGGCATCACCATCCCTCCCCTCTACAGAGAGGACAGCTGAGGCTTGGCAATGTGACATCTCTTGCTAGGTATGGCCCACCCCCACCCCACCCCCCAGCTAGTGAGTATGAGGCCAAGAACTGAGGCCTCCCGAGAGACACAAGCTGCCCACCCTGAGTCTGGGCTGAGGGCCCAAGGGGTGGGGCAGGATAGGAGCTGGTGCCTTCCAGCCCCGTGGGGAGTGAGGCCAGTCCTCCAGCCCGCAGTCAGCATCTGTGATGTCCCTGGAGGCTTGAGAGAGCTCTAAGAGAGAGAACTGGAGGCCAGGGAAGGAGCTGGTGGAGAGTGGATGAGGCTGGAAAGGAAACGCGAGCCCCTCACCCACCTCTGCCCCTCACAGAAACCCTGTGGAGGCCATTCAAGTCCCGGGCTGAGCCTGAGGGACGCAGACACACCGACACACCTGGTCCCCAGGAGGCAGGCCTGCCTCCTGAATGGGGTAGAGAGGCCTCTAAAAGATGCACCCCATGAGAGATGAGAGGGCATGGGAGCGGAAGGAAGACCCTAAGTGCAGGGGGTCTGTCACTGGAATTGATCACATCTAAGACCGTTGACAGGGACGGAGGGTATAGCATGGGCAGAGCCGCAACATGACACTCGCCTAGTCACAGTGGCCACAGGCAGTATATGAGCCTTTCCCGGGGCCCAGCTGGAGGGCAGCAGGCACCCCCTTCCTCACCAGCAACCTAGCAGGGGCTGGCAGAGCCTGGGGCACATGCACAGAGCAGTGCCATCACCAGGTGGGGGCACACGTGAGACTGCCTCCCTCCACAGGGCAGGAGGCTCAGCAGGCCTGGGTCTCCTGCGTGAGCCCCTGCTGGCCAGGCTAGGAGCCTGGGGACTCCAGTTCTGTGCCACGGGCCTGCTTCCGGAGGGCACTATGGCACCTCAAACCAGGGCAGGGCAGCTCTGAACACAGACAAGAACCCCCTCCCTCCCCAAAAAGTCCCAGCGCAATGTGCGTTCATTGTGATTTACACCCTCTCAAGGCATTTTCTTGCTATGAAACAGGCTCCACATAGGTGGCTAGACCTAGAAGGCTCCAGAGGTCCAAGTGAAGCCCAGCTTCAGCCCTGCCCTGGCCACAAAACGCAGCACCCTTCTCTCGTCTGCCCGGACACCTTCCCTGGAGAGAGACAAGGAGGCCAAGGGGTGGGAGGACACGGCCACCAGCACACACAGCAGGACACTCCCACCCATCTCCTTCCCCCAGCAAGCGCGCGAATGCGCGCGCGCACACACACACACACACACACACACACACACACACACACGGCACCTAGGAGTTCCCATGCGGTGCGGGCAGCCCCACACCCCAGCACGCTGACCCCTGCCAGGATTTGGTAAGGATGGTTCTGGGCAGATCTGGAAATAATCTGAACTCCGCAGCCTGCCTCAGCATTGTCTCTCCTCTGCAGGGGCCTCCACCCCAAGGAAGGGCAGTGCAGCTCGCCCTTTGGGCAAGCGTGCTCCCTCCCATAGGCCCACAGAAGTGGGTTCCCTTCTTCCACGAGTCTCCTCTCCAACGTGTGGCTGAGGTGGCATGAGCAGTAAGTGATAACCACATGCTGTGTCTCATCACAGACACACGGTGATGCTGTGGGCAAAACGGGCCAAAGGACAGACCTACCTTCTTGAGCAAGTGCTCTGTTCATGGCAGCTTCCCTTCCTTTTCCTGTTTGGTTTGCCTGACAATTTTTTAAGTTTTTTTTTTTTTTTTAATTTATTTATTCTGAGAGAGAGAGAGCATGTGCGAGCAAGGAAGGGTCAGAGAGAGAGAATCCCAAGCAGGTTCCACACTGACAGTGCATAGCCTGATGTGGAGCAAACTCACGAACCTGTGAGATCATGACCTGAGCCGAGATCAAGAGTCAGACACTTTAACCAACTGAGCCACCAGGTGCCTCTTGCCTGACAATTCTGAGGTAAGGATTATTGTCGCCATTCCTCAGATAAAGACACTGAGGCTTAGAGAGCCAAGTCATTTGTTTAAGGTCACAAGCAAAAGACAATGAAGTCTAAGTTCAACTCAAGTGGGTCTGATTTTGTAGATTCTGCTATTCCCACGCTACCAAGTGGTAGAGGTGAAGAACAAGAAGCAACACATGAAGACCAAAGAGGAACAGGTGAAGACTAAGAACCAGCAGGTGAACACCAAGGACCACCATGTAATAACCAAGAGCCAGCAGGTGAAGATCAAGGACCACCATGTAATAACCAAGAGCCAGCAGGTGAAGATCAAGGACCAGGAGGCAACAGATCAATATGCAAAGTCCCCAGAAAAAATGAAAGAAGGAAAACCTTCCTGTTCTCATGCCAGGCACATATCCCCACTAACTGGCCTCCACTATTACTGCTTCCCACACCCTACTGAACCCCCAGAATTGCCACCCTCTCAAGCCCCCTCCACACTCTAACATACACAGACTCACAAATCTACCCTCAGCTCTACTCTGCTCTACTATGTCCTACATCATTGGTTGAAGGAAGGTGCTGCTGGCCAGCTGAGTGAGCCTCAGCATCAGCACCTGTCTGGGCAGAGGCTTACCAGAGAGGAGCATCACTACCCACCTCGGCTACTCACACTCCCACACAATTAATAGTAAGATGATCCCTAAAGCTCAGAGCCTAGAAATGTGCAGAAGGAGATGCAAGAAGACGTAGGCACTGGGTTGCTTCAGTCAATCCTGGCCATGGTCAGATCCACGGCCACCCTGCCCCACCAGCCTTGCCTGGGCCCTCCCAGTGTGGCTGCTTCTGCTCTGACAGGGCCATGTGGGGGTTGGGCATGATGGGATGTGGGGGGACACACAAATAGGTCAGACCCTGCGCATTCCTCCCAGAGAACCCATCCCCAGATAGCACCTGACCCCTGCACCTCCATCATGCCCCAGGGTCCCTGACCTCACCTGGGAAGACAATCAGCTGACATCCATAATGCACCCAAGATGCCCTCTGTCAACACAGTCTTCCAGAGCCCTGGCCATTGTCACACCAACATCCAAGCTCCCTGTCCCTCTCCTCCTCCTCCTTCAAAGCTCAGCTCCAGTGTGCACTCCATGAAGCCTCCTGGGATTTTCCCAACTGCCCCCCCCACACACACACACACATACACCACATTCAGCTCAACCCGGCACCTGTCATTCTGAATGACCACCCTCTGTCCCTGCCTCCAAACTATGTGCTGTCACTCTGAATGATCACTCTCTGTCTCTGCCACCAAACTGCTAAGGCCGCTGCAGGATCCCCAAGGTGCAGGTGCCCGGGGAATGTTTATCAAAGAAGTGAATGAAACTGTTGAGTTAGATCAAGTGGAGGTGCTGAGGACAAGCACATACCATGTATCGATTTTGCCCCACAGAACTGTGGCTCAAGCTGTCCAGCTGACGGCCCTGGTGTGAAGCAAGGGGGAGGAAGGAGGGACGCCATTTCCCAGTCCCTCCCACAGTCCAGCAAACGAGCTGGACGTTCCCAGAGACTCGGCTAGAGCCCCAGGCAAAACACAGACCTGAGATCCACCGCCTCCACTCCATCCCTGCATGTCCGCGGCCCAGGCATCATCAGCAAAGGCGGGTGCCCAGAGCAAACGCAACACCTTTTTGCCTTAAATGGGTGACTTCTTGAATGGTTTCTCCAAGGATATAACACCAACGTGCAAGGCTGAGAATTACAAATACTTATAGCGCTTAAGCAGATTTGTACTCAGATGAGGACTATATTCTTGCTCACTGCAATTTGCACTCTCCTTTGAAGCACGTTTCTTTTTGGGGGGTTTTTTTGAGGGGATTTTTTTTTTTTTTTTGCAAGGAAGGGGGCCTGGCACGTGGCAATGGCTGGGAGACAGCGGCGTCTGGAGGTGCCTTAAGAGGTGTTGTTGTCCTGGCCCCTGGCCCCAGCCTAGGCCTGCAAGGGCACCCGCCTTGAAGCAGGGACAAGAAAGCCGCAGGGCCCTAGGTTGTCAGAGAGAAACATGGGAAGATCTGCTACAAATCCACCTTCATGGCGTGGAAGTCCCACACCTCTTTGAGTGACAGGACCACTTTCTAAAGTTCAAAAATGGCTCCGACCTGAGGTACTGGTACTTTAAGCATCCATTGATTGAGAACATTCCTAACGAGCAGATAAGCCTTGAGGATGTGTGTGCCAGGGTCAGGCTAGGAGCACTCGTGGATTCATACCCCCTTTCTACAGACCTGGGTGGCTGGGCTCGTAGGGCCTGGATAGAAACAAGAGGAGCGAGGGGAAGGTATGCGTAAAAGAGAAGAATCACATCACAAGCATCCCAGAAGATTCCCGGGGTCATATCCCTGGAAAGAGGGGAACACTCTGCTCCCTCCCGCCCATCTCTAGCCACCACACAACAAACACACTGCACATCACACACACACACACACACACACACACACTGCACATTACACACACACAACATATAACACTCACCCCACGCACCTACGCCATGCACACCCATAGCACATACACACAGAACTCACACGATACCCGAAACTATTTGAAGAACCATAGGCAGTGCCCGCCCAGCACACCCTCCCATCCTCTGTCTCCCCAGAGGAGTGGGGGGTCTTTGTAGCAACAAGAGACCCCAGCCCGGGCAGGACCCCCAGAGTCCGGGCCAACCTCCTCTCTCCTGCCTTCCAGAGGAAGCACGGGGGAGTGGTCTCAGCAGGTAGATGACCCGACCTCACCTCTCCCGCAGCCCACCATGAGTTCAGCCAGCCTGCAGCACTAATTAGGAAACTGAGGGCCAGAGATCACCCGGACAGACAAGTGTGGAGAAATGCCATGCCTTGGCCTTGACATTTCCCCTGTTTGGTGTTGTGTGCCCCGCCCACATAGACCCCAGGGCCCACCGTTCATCCTTCTTGGCGTTGCCAGACACCAGGGGCAGGAACCACACTGAGCTGTGTTTGTGCAGCTCCTAGAAACAGCCCACAACACACACAGAACTTCCAGGTGAATGCAGGCATCTCCAGGATGTGAGCCCCCTGGCTGCCGGGGAGGGGGGGGTGGGGCTGAGTGTGGGGGCACTCAGGTGGGTCCACCTCCTGGTGGGGAGAGTAATGACAGGAGGGACCCAGAACGGGGGTGGGGGGGGACAAAAGCCAGTGGGAGGAGTGGTCAAGAGAGGTCACGGGACAGCGGCACCCCATCCATTTGAAGGGACCCTCCTTGGCACCTGGGTAGCTCAGTTGGTTAAATGAAGGGGCCCTCCTTCTGGGACAGAGGGCGGGCCTTAAGTGTCTAGGAAGTGCACAGGCCCAGCATTAAAAACTCCTGCGGAGCTGGCTGGACAGTAGCTTGGCCTATACTCTTTGAGAAGAGATGGCCCCAGCACAAGGCAGAGGGCAGGGCTCTGCAGCCGACTTCATGGTCCTCCTTCCTGCCTCCAGCCTTGCCCCTCTGGCACATTCCTCACCCAAGCAATCTTCTAAAACCCTCCCCTGCTTAAGGCCCTCAAGGATCACTATCCCTAAAGGATCTGCCACCCCAAGGCCTGGCCCAACACCCTCCTGAGCTAAGCCTCATCCAGCTCTCCTCTCCTGTCCCTGACACCGGCCCCACCCTCATGCTGCATCAACACAGGTGACTTCCTGCTCTCTGCTGCACTTCTTCCCGCCTCTGAGTCCTTATCCATGCTGGCCCTCTGCAAGGGAGGGCTGTCAGCCCAAGTCCCTGCTTGGTTCCCAAGACACAGCTCAAGCTGTGGACCACCTCCCAAGGTAAGCCAGTGCTCCTTTCCATCACAGGGCCTCATCCCCACCACTAGACAGTGAGCCACTGGAGGGCCTAGGACTTGGGTTCCAGCACAGTGCCTGGCATATGGTAGATAAACAGTGAACACTGAAGGAGGCAAAGAATGAATGACAACAGAAGGATGGATGGGTGGGTGGGTGGGTGGAGGGATGGAGGGATGGAGGGATGGAGGGATGGATTGGTGGATGGATTGGTGGATGGATTGGTGGATGGATGGGAGGTAGGTGGATGGATGGATAGGAGGACAGGTAGAAGAGTGGATAAATGGGAGGGGGAATGCAGACAACCAAGGGAAGTCTGACCTTGCTCTGGCCTTGGCCCCTCACCCTCACTCCACGCTGCCAGAGCACAAAGGCACTTAGAAGGATTAAGCCTCCTTGATACAATTGGAGCGGCTGGAAATAGCTCTGTGCAGCCTGCAGACGCTGCCTCCCAGCAATCAGCCTCAATCAACACCCACCTGTCCCTGCTGCCAGTTAATTCCACCTGACACCCTGGCCGGGAAACTCGAAGCCGCCAGGTGTCAGCCCCATATGAGGGATCGCAGGGGCTAGATATACTCAGCCAAGGCCAGAATAAAGTCACCCTCCTGAGTCCCCAGTGCTCTAGAGGGACAACAGTATTCATGAGCTGAGGCCCAGAACCGAGCTTAGAGACTTCAGGAGATCATACACCCCCAAGGGAACTAGGTCAGCCTCAGGAAACAAACACATGTTCCCCTTGGGCCCCAGCCACTCTCCTCTCAAATTCCTGACACAATTCATAGCTCTAAAGTGTTGCGAGGTGGGATGTTTAAGGGTTTCGGGCATTGGAACATGGAGTCTCTTCAACACGAAAAAATAACAATGCAAGGGAATGAGGGAGAGGGGTAATCCCCTCCAGATCCTCTACTTGCCCAAGGGTGCCCCAAACAAGGATGGGTGGGCAGGATGGAGGCAACTGGTACACCCAGTAGGGAGGGGCCACCTTGGTCCAGAGGGGGCTTCTGTGCCTTCTAAACAGAAACCATGTGAAACTCAGGAAAGGGGCCCCTTGTGATCTCCTCTGGTCCTTCTCCCGGCCCCCTAACCCCTCAGTCTCTCCAGTCATGTACCTTCCATGCCTCCCACAATAAAAACCCCCATCACTCAGTCCCAGAAAGTGCACAGGGCCCGCACAGTCAGTGCCCCTCCTCCTTGGGCAGAAGGGAGGCCCCCAAAACACCAGGGACCACTCAAAGAGAGGCTAGGGTTCTAAGCAAGGATAGAGCGTCAGACTGCCAAGTTCAAAGCCAAGCTCTGCCACTTCGTGAGCTGTGTGACCTTGAGCAAGACACATAACTTCGCTATGCCTAATTTCCACAACAGCAAAATGGGCTAATAGTAGACCCACATCACAGGGCTAAGTGGGTAAATACCGACAGTCCCCAACTTACAGGGATTGGATTTAACAATTTTTAAATTTTACAATGGTGTGAAAGCAATAAACATTCAATAGAAAGTATACTTTGAACCTGAATTTTGATCTTTTCCTAGGCTAACAATATGTAGTATGATACTTCTTTGTGATGCTGGGCAGTGGCCCGGAGCCTCAGCTTCCGGTCAGCCACATAATCACGAGGGTAAAAAACCAATGCGCTTACAACCATTCTGTTTTTCACTTTCAGTACAGCATTCAATAAATTACAGGAGATACTCAGCATGTTATTATAAAATAGGCTTCGCGTTAGACAAGTTTGCCCAACTACAGGCTCATATCAGTGTTCTGAGCACATTTAAGGTAGGCTAGCCTAAGCTCTGACGCTCGGTTGGTTAAGTGCATTAAATGCATTTTCAACTTAAGATATTTTCAACTTACGATGGGTTTATGAAGATGTAACCAGCTGTTAAGTCAAAGATGTGTAGTAGGATAGGGGCTAGGAACAGAGCCTAACAAGCATCCTCCGTGTAATTAGTTATGATCTGGAGGCACTTCTGGAAGCAAATGGACTCCCATCATTCCACCCGATGGAAGCTTAATGCCTAAGCAGGTCCATTATGCCCAGCACTGCCTGGAGCACACGACTATACACATGTGTCACACCTCTGCCCGTTGCTGTTTGGGGTCACGGGGCCTCTACTGTGAGGGCCCATGGGGAGGCTCCAAGTCATGCTCTGCCGAGTGACTGCAGTTCTCAGGGACCCTCCCCGCACTCCCCAATCCCTGTACCCTCCAGGAGGGCTGCCTGGAAAGGGCAGCAGAGGCAGGCACTGTACCCTCAATGCTGCCCTGAAAGCACGGCCAAGGCAAAAGCCAGGGGCTGAAGAGCCAGGCCAGTCCCCCCACCCAGGCCTTGGCACCTGCCGTAGCCTCTTCCGCCGCCTCCGCCGCACTAAGTCTGGCCTGGACACCTCTTCTCCAGCGGCCTTCGCTCACCTGCCCAGCCCCCCGTCTAGGCTATGTCGTCTGCAGGCCACAGCCACCACACACACTGTCCTGTTCTCAGAGCACTCTCTCGGCACCGGAGCACCTGGCTCACCTTGGAATCACCACCGCAGGCCCTGTGGGTGTTTGTTGACTGAAAACGACCACCAAGAAGTTACGGAGCAACTCCCTCCAGGGCACCCTGAGCTCCTGGGACCCAGTTAATGGAAGACATTCCTCCTCCCTGCCTCAGCCCTCCTGTCTGACCTGCACAACCACCCCTTCACACAGCCCAACCTACCCCTGCTTCCTAAACCCACCTGGCCTGGCCCTATATTTCCTGCCCCATCCCAGAGCCTCTGCTCACCTCACCACCTCCCAGCGCTGAGAGATAACCAGGGGGACAGGGGAGACAGCCACCACTGGGCCCCACCAGTCTCTGGTCATATTCACAACCACCTGTGGGAGGTTTTATCATGATCTCCATTTCAGAGATGAGGTAAGGAGTCTCTGTGTGGGGAAAAGAACATAAGGAATCCCTGTGCCACCTCTCCCCAAATCCTCACCTCTCCCGGAAGTCATCAGGTTACTTGAGCCACAAATGCAAGAACAGCAGACAGATCCCTTCTGGCTTTTCCTGATCAGTTCTGGATGAGGAAGCAAGCCCAGAGCAAGGAAGTATGCATTCCCCTCTGCCTCCACACCTGAACCACCTCACTGCTGAATTCTCAGAATTCTCCCCTAGCCACTATAAACTCCTACTCATACCTCAAGAATTAGCTCAGCTGTCACCTCCTCCAGGAAGTATCCCCTGATTTCTCCCAGATCCTTCTCTGTGTTCCCAGAGCTGCCTCCCACTCTGGCCTGTGAGCTTCTCCAGACAAGGCCATGTCCAAGCCATCTATTCACCCTCCGCCCAGGATCAGCAGGAAGGAGATTCGGCAGATGGGTTTCTTCCACGACTGGGTACATGAATGATGCACAATCACACTGCCCTGCAGTGTGGACAGTGACAGGCCCCAGGTGGCCCTGCATCTATCCAAGTTGCCATCCCAGATTCCCTGAGACTTTCCTGAGGACCGAGCCTCTCAGCGCTGGGCTCTTTCCAAGGTGTCTAAGCACAACCCTGGCTCCAGCAACCCTGGAAACCCGTAGTGATGGCTGGGGACAGAGATGCTACCTGCCTAGCCAGGCTTCCAGAAGGGGCTTGTAATGCACATTTTGCAAATGGCAGGAGACATGCATGTCAGAAAATTGTCCACGATCAATTTAAAATTCCAAATGGAAATGGTTGGTTTGCTGAAGTCCCTATTAATTTGCCTGAAAATCTGAGAAGCATGTCTCCTGGGAGGTCGGGAGAGGGTCTGAGGCCAGTTCCTGCAAAATCAGAGACACCTTCTTAACTTCCAAGGGCTCAGGGCACAACCCTTCTGCCTGGGAAGCAGGGACCAGTCATCCTGCACCCAGAACAGAGAGTCCAGGTCTGATGACCCCCTGAACCAGCAGGCCACCCATAAGCCTGTTCCAGTCCCACCCTGCAAACGCTTGTGCCCCAAGACAGGAGCAGACTGAGCCTAGGTGGGCCCAGGGGTCCTCCTGTTTAACAATCCTCTCACACCACAAGTGCCCACAAAGAGAACACATCACAGGTAGGCATCCAAGCAGGGCCACACTTGATGCTTTGCACAAATGGCACAGTTGGGTTTTGCTATCTCTCAGGGCCTCAGTTTTCCCAACTGACAAATGGGAAGAATACCCTTTCAACTCTTCCAACTCTGTCTCAAAAGCATATTTGCTACCATGGGAGGTAGCAGAGGGTGAGCTATGATAAACCACCCCCGGAGGTCATTAGCTCTCCAATGCCAACTCAGTACCCATTCTGTGTGGTGCATTTACACATCAGCAAAACCCTCCCCGGTAATCTGCATTTGCCAGTCTGCCTCCCCAAGAAAGCAGGCACTCCAGAGCCTCTGTTACCACACTTCGCCATGACCAGCACATGGAAGGCACTCAACAAGCGCTTGTGGCCTGGGAGACAGAGTGAGGGCCGACCCCGTCCTACAAACCTGCATGTGCACCTGCACCGACAGCTCTTCTCCCTCCCGAGGACTGGGGAGCCCTGTTCTCACTGTTCTCACTGCACTTGGAGATCAAAGGGGGGAAGAAAAGATAGAATAAGAAGTCATGGGGGTCCCGAATCCTAACTCCCCTCCCCTATAAGAATGCAGCAATGGAAGACCAGAAAGGGCCCTGGACTGACAGAGCAGCCATCCTCTGGGGACCATGAGAAATGCGAGACTGAGCAGCTCTAGTTCTACAAGCACAGGAGCATTGCTCCTTCCAGAACAGATACACTGGAGATCCTCCAGCTGGTGGTAATGTGGCATCTCTCCGAGCCTCAGTTTTCCAGTATCTATAAAGGGGGCAGAGTTGATGTAAAGACTCAGTGATGTTTCACAAGCCCGCAGTCTGCACGGTGCCAGGCAAGGTGGAGGCGGGGCTTGGAACAGCCTAGCTTCCTCCTCTACTCTAAGTCCCGCCCACCCCACCGCTACACCACCAGCGGGAAACACCTAGAAGCAGTTGGAATAGAAGGAGGGTTTAGTGAAGGGAAGTAGAGAACCCTTTAGTACAAATGCCCATTTTTAAGTTTTTCCTCAAAGAATAAAGAATGCTTAGCAGGGCTCAGAGTGAGGCTTCCTTTTCAGGGTATTAACAATTTATATTTTTCACTATCCGTCTCCCTCACAGTCCTTTGCAGGGAGGGGAAGCCTATAAATATATTTTTTTAAGAAACCACTGAATTTTGATGAACTCAGCTAGGGGAGTGCTTTGCATATGAATGGGAACTGATTAGCCCCACACTTTCCCACAGCCTAGTGGCCTCCAACTTCAAGCTTTCCAGAGAGTTAAAAAGTTGAAGCAGCCACATTTATGTGGCTCCTCTAATAAAAAAATCATGCAGCATTTATTATTAATGCCCAGCTCTGATAAATATCCTCATCTAAAATTCTTCACTTGCTGGAACCCTTCTGTATAATTTCTTAGGATAACCAGAGGGAGCACTTCAGTCAGACCTTTGCAGAGACCATGGTGTCTGTTGGTGGCAGAGGGACAGGAAGCAAGACCAGCTAAGTGGGAGGCAGCCGTGTTCGGGTGGGCGGGAGCAGTCCCAGCACCTTGAGAGGGAAATGTGTCAGCCTCAGACAGCGTTCTGGTTATGCGGTCATAAATCCATCTGGGCTCAGCACAGCTAATGAAAAGACCGGACAGTCAGATTAAATACCCACCCGTGTGAGGGGCGTCTGGGTGGCTCAGTCTGCTACATGTCCAACTCTTGATTTCGGCTCAGGTCGTAATCTCACGAATTCGTGAGTTTGAGGCCCACATCGGGTTTTGTGCGAATGGTGCAGAATGATGCAGAGCCTGCTTGGGATCCTCTCTCTCTCCCTCTCTCCCTCTCTCTCTCTGCCCCGCCCCCGCCCCCGCTTGCACTCTCTCTCTCAAAATAAATAAACTTAAAAAAAAAAAAATACTCATGTGAGATGGTTGGGAAGCAAGGCGCTGGGTTTCTATAATCTGGAGGCATTTGCTAATTGACACTATCCTCCCCCAAATCACCCTGTGGAGGGCGGTCATTCACTGTTCCTTCCTGCTCCAAGTGTTGGGGCTCTGAAGGTCACAGGGGACCCAAGTGGGAAATGACAGGGTGAGAGGAGAGAGGTGGGCTTCTCCCCTGTCCCTCCTTGCTCAGTTGGCAATGGCTGCCTCTATGCTGTAACAACTGTTCCCACCACCCCCCTGCCTCCCACTCCCAAAGGAGTAGGGAAGGGACAGCTCCCCCTTAGCACGACCCCTTTAACAACAACATCTGTTGTTCGCCTTAACCTTACCCATGCTTTTGTAAAGCCTCACTCAGTTCATTAACCTAGCTGCGATTACCCTTTGAGCACACCCTCCCTTTCCTGCTGACCCTTGCCTCTTATGGAAGCAAAGATCCAGCTTCCCTTGCCTTCTCCATGGAAAATGGGCAGTTTTGTCACAAGTAGCCCCAGAAAAAGAAGTACGCAGCTCTCAGGGTTATTGAAACTTCCCCCAACTCCCCACTTCTGCTCCCAGCTAATTTACCTTACACGGAGCACAGCTCTCTGCACTATATAATGGGCCCTCCTCCCCAGCGGGGCCATAAGAATGAAAGCCAAGCAAAGGAATTGATTTTTCCAAAATCCCCAAGTGCATCCAAACACACACAAGTGCCTGCACCCTCAGCTTGCCCGCTCCTTAGTAACTAACAACTTATCAAGGATGCAATGTGAAGCAATGGATTAAAATTTCATGCATTTTGCTTCAAAAATCTATAAAAACTAAGTTTCTTGGAAGAAAAAAGGAAAATCCTCTTCTCCAAGCAACGCAGAAAGCAAGCCGTGGCCCAAGCCCTCCCCTGGCTGCCATTTCGGTGTAAATCTTTAATTTCATTAGCTGCTCTGTCCTCTGACCCCAGCAGTATTCCATAAATATTTAGGCAGCAAGCACCAGGCTTGTTTTCCACTTTGGAATGCTAATGATGGGAACAGTTTGGGTGAGAAAGCAGCTTCTGGAGTCCGGGGCCCATCGGCAAAATACAACAGCCGTTCTGGGGGCCTCGGGAGCCACAGGCTTCCTTAATGAACCTGCAGGTACACTGATGGCCAAGCCACCAGCCCAATCAATAGCACCAAAGACACCTTGAAGGGACAGAGGTGCAGTGGAGAAGAGAACAAACGTGCAAAACAGACTTCACAGAGAGGACCTGGAGCTGCCGAGCCAGCACCCCCAACCTCCCCACCCCTAAATCCAGACCCTCACACATCCCTGCACATGCACACACATCCCTGAAAATCTGGGCCTTCCGGATGGCACTTCCCAACCTCCCAGTCCTTCACCAGCCGCCAGACGTAATCGTGACCTCACCTGTCCCTCCACTGCAGAGGCCAGACACCTCTCAACTCCTGCCCAGGCCCATCTCTCCATCTCTACCTGGCCCTGGGGGTCCAGAGGCCAGGGCTCTGCAGGAAGTGAACCTTGGTTTGAATTCTGCCTTGGCCATTTGCCAAGCCTTCAGCCTTCAGCCTTCAGCAAGATTTCATTTAATAACTTTCTAGAGGTATAATTTATAAACCAAGACATTCACCCATTTTAAGCATGACATTCTTTGAGTTTTAGGAAATGTATACATCATGACTATCCAGTCCTCAGATACTTCCATCACCATCACCCCCTGGGAAGTTAATCCATGACTATGTGCAGTCAATCCTTGCTTCCAGCCTCAGCCCAAGGCCACCAGTAATCTGCTTTCTGCTCCCACTTTTGTCTTTTTGAGGAATTTCACATAAATGGAATATACAACATGTAGTCCTTCTGCGCCTGGCTTTTTTCACTCAGAATAAAGCTTTTGAGGTTTTAGCCATGCTGTGGTGTGTCTCGATGTTTCATTCCATTGCACTGCTGAGTAGTATTCCGCTGAACAGATACACCCAGTTGTGTTGACCGATTCACCAGCTGATGGACATATGAGTTGTTTCCATTTTGGAGCTACCATAAATAACGCTGCTAGGAATATGCTTATACAAGTCTTTGTATGAACAGATGTTTCCACTTCTCTTGGGTGAATTCCTAGGAGTGGAATTGCTAAATAATACAGTTAAGTATATGTTTATCTTTTTAAGAAAATGTCCCAGTATTTTACATTTAACAGCAGCGGATAAGGATTCTGGTTGCTCCACACCCTTACAACACTTGTTAGTGTCGGTCTTTATTACAACCATCCTCGTGGGTGTGAAATGGCATCCTTGTGTTCTGAGTCACATTTCCCTAAGGACTAATGGTGGTGAGCAACTTTTCACGTGTTTATTTGCCATCTGTATATCTTCGTTGGCGAAGTATTAGTTCAAATCTTTTGTCTATTTGGTACTGGGTGGTTTGTGTTCTTGAGTTGTAAGAGCTCTTTATATATTCTGGATACAAATCCATGATCAGATGTGTGACTTGTAAATATTTCCTCTTTGGCAGTATTTCTACCTCTTAGTTTCTTTCATCTGCAAAATAGAGTTCATCATAACACCCTGCTATGCTATAGTGAAGAGTAGAGATGATGTGTATCAAGTGCCGGGCATGAGGCCTGCCACATAGTAGGCTTCAATAACTGGAGATGTGGTCTTTATCTTTGACTTGAAGTGCCCAGTGTGGGGCCTGGTGCAGAGGAGGACTTCATTCAGCCAGGTTGGGGCCCCAGCCATGCTGATATTCTCCGGCACATTCTCTCCGGGACTCCTCATCTACCCTCAGCAGCACCAGCCCTGGTCCTTGCAGAGCTAAGTGCAGGGCAGGAGACAGGATCTCATGTGAGCAGAAGGGAGCCCAATCTCAGAGGCAATGGGATATTAGCAGGGGGAGACGGGCAAGATGTCCTGGCAGAGGGGCAGCATAGAGAGCGAGAAGGTGCACAGCACATTCTAGACACCCAGAGCAGAGCTGCACATCTGACAGGGAGTGTGGCAGACCCAACTGTCAAGGTCACCAGGGGGGTGAGGGGTGCTCTGGAGAGCCAGCCATCCTGGAGCCCCTGGGGCATCTCTGCTGAGATGGTGACATGTCAAGGTGCATTCATGAAGAATCTTTCATTCTTGAGTCCTCTGCTCCTGCTTCTGCACTTCCTCCTCCTGGAAGGTGTCCACAGCCCTGGGAGAGCCAGAAGGTAACCCCCAGTGCCAGGGGCTGTGTCTGGACACTGTGTCATCCCCTCACTAGAGTCGTGAGAGGAGGTGACATTATCCCATGTCATGAGCAGAGCTGTGCCCCCAAAATCCATATGTTGAAGCCCTAACCCAAAGCATCTCAGAACGTGGCTATTATTTGAAAAGAGGGCCTTTAAAGAGATCATTGATTTAACATGAGGTCATCAGGGTGAGTCCTGGTCCACTGTGACTCGTGTCCTCATAAGAAGAGGGGATTAGGACATAGATTCACACAGAAAGGGAAGACCATATCAGAACCCAATGAGAAGATGGTCCCTCACAAGCCCAAGAGAGAGGCCTCAGAAGAAATCAGTCCCACCAACGCCTGGATCTCTGTCTTCCAGCCTCCAGGACCATGAGACTATAAATGTCTGTCACCAAAGTCCCCCAGCCTACAGTACTTTGCTGCGACAGCCTGAGCAGACTGATACTTCCCATTTCCAGATAAGGAAACCGGGGCTCAGAAGGTGGCACGGTGCCTGAGGCCCACAGCTGAGGAAAGGCAGGCCCGGGCCATCTGGCTTCGGGCCCTAGGTCTCCATCCTTCCCCCCCCACCCCCCCGCCACGCCACCCCAACACACACCCCACTAGGACACAGAACCTTGCCTGGGACCATGCCAGGTACACAGAGGGGCTCAGGGAGCCGTAAGGGGCAGGGGCATGCAGAGAAGAGAACAGAGAGGGAGACGGATCAGTGAGTAGATGGGAAGCAGGCTCCAAGCAAGACCTTAGAGACTATATGAGGTCGTGCCCTGGGGCCCTGCCTCTTCACAGAAGGAGCACCCGGCCATGCTCTGGGGCCCCAGGAGCACATCCAGGACCCACACAAAGTGGATTTTAGCTCCAAATGAGAAAAAAACCAACTGCCCACCTGTGAGATGTGTGTGCTCCATGATAGAGAGCCGGGGCAGCCACAGCACCCAGAAGGGCCACACACTGGCCTGGAAGCCGACGGGGTGCTTTCCAGAGCACCATCCACCTCTGGAGCCACACCAGCTGGGGCTCCCCTAGCTGCCAGCACACAGCAGAGCAGCAGCCAGAATGTTCCAGCATTCCAGCCACAGCATCAAGGCTGCCGCCACACGGAAGCTCACCTACGCCTGTCTCCAGACCTTTATACTCCAGACACAACAGGATGGAAGCCCCAGACCAGCCTCAGAGAGCCCAGAGCACAGAACAGCAGGAGGGCCAGGTGCAAAGCCCTACCCCACCCCAGAGAAAGGCATGGAAGATGCCCTTCCTTCCCCTAAGCACCCCCAAACACCACTTGCCAGGTGGAGCATGAGCCTCTGAGAAGGCCCCTTGTGCTCCTGAAGAGCTACAGCCTGAGCGAACATGCTCTCCACCACCCTGCTCCTGGAAGGGATCCAAAACTCGTGCTCCAAGCTGCCCCCATCGCCCACCAGATGAGGGTCATTGACTCTCTGATCTTTCCCATCCTGCTCAGCTACCTGGCTTGGGCTGGCTGCTTCCTGCTCCCCCAACCTGCTCCAGGGCTCTGAGCCACATGCTCCCTGCAGTTACTCTGGCTCTTCATGGTAACCCCAGCCCCCCAGCACACCCTTCCATGGAAAGGCTCTGATCCCTCACTGGCCCTGGCTACAGGGACCCCTTCATCCCAGGCAGGTTAGGGGCATCCCTTACAGGTGTGCTATTTCTAAGGGGCCACATGCACCCCCATGTTTATAAGAGCACTATCGAAAATAGCCAGAGTGTGGAAAGAACCCAAATGTCCATCGATGGATAAATAGATAAAGAAGATGTGGTATCGGGGCACCTGGGTGGCTCAGTCAGTTAAGCGTCTGACTTCGGCTCAGGTCATGATCTCACAGTTGGTGGGTTTGAGCCCTGCGTCAGCACAGAGACTGAAGCCTGCTTTGGATTCTGTGTCCCCATCTCTCTCTCTCTGTCTCTCCCCCACTCGCACTCTTTCTCTGCCTCTCAAAAATAAATTAAAATGTTAAAAAAAAAAAGAAAGAAAGATGTGGTATATACATACAATGGAGTATTACTCGGAAACCAGAAAGAATGAAATCTTGCAAACTATGAGGATGGAACTAGAAGGTATCATGCTAAGCAAAATTAGTCAGAGAAAGACAAAGATCATACGACTTCACTCATATGAGGACTTTAAGATACAAAACAGCTGGGGCGCCTGGGTGGCTTAGTCGGTTAAGCGTCCGACTTTCGCTTAGGTCACGATCTCGCGGTTCGTGGGTTCGAGCCCCACGTCGGGCTCTGTGCTGACTGCCAGCTCGGAGCCTGGAGCCTGTTTCAGAGTCTGTGTCTCCCTCTCTCTCTGACCCTCCCCTGCTCACGCTGTC